>NC_058084.1:144170125-144470209 GCF_014858855.1 Bufo gargarizans
TCCACCTTGCCAAACAAACATATTTCACCACCCTAATCTCCTCACTGAAGATTTTTGCAAAAAAGTAATATTATGTATCTTTCACAGGTGGTGAAGCATGGAGAGGTATTGCCTCTGTCAAGATTATCACTATTGGGAAATTTAGGTAACCTGAGTTGGTTTCGGTACTTTCAGTTACGTTCAGCTTTGTTAAAGGTTAAACAGGTTTCACTCCTGGAGATAGACACTTCTTCACCCTTGAATGTTGTGTTGGGAACCACTGGTTATAACGGTAAGGTGTCCCAACCAACTATATAAATTATGAATTAATAATTTTTTTTCTAAGGCTGTCTCACCGGGTCAGAGGGCCTGGGAAAACGACTATCCTATGGTTTTATCATAGGGGTGGGGAAACATTAACTTATTTAAAATTAGTTTTGCACAATTTTATCACATAATGATTCAATTTAATATTATACACAGACTATATATCATGCCGATTTGGCTTAACAAACGTGGTCTACGAGAATCCTAGAATTGCCCTCATTGTGGGTCTCACGGGGCAGATTTTCTACACATCCTCTGGTCATGTCCTGCTTTAAAACTATATTGGGGCTCAATTTATAATTTATTATTGATCCCCTTTCCCCCCCCCCCCCATCTCCTTCAGCTCACTGTCTACGTTTGACCCAGTCATGAAAGAAGAAGTCTCCAGGCTCCTCTCTTCTGATTGTCCTACCACATGCACTTTTGACCCCATTCCCTCACAGCTACTCCAGTTTTATTCTCCAGCTGTTACCACTCACCTAACAAAAATCTTAAATCTTTCCTTCTCTTCTCGTATCCTCCCCTCCTCTTTCAAAACACTATCGTTACTCCATTATAAAAAATAAAATACACCTCTTGACCCATCCTGCACAACTAACTACAGACCAGTCTCCAATCTTCCCTTCATCTCTAAAGCTCCTAGAGTGTTTGGTCTACTCTCGCCTTACAATTTAGTTTACGCACCCTACATTCGACAGAAACTGCCCTCACCAAGTGACAAATGACCTCCTGACAGAAAAACGCAACGGTGACTACTCTCTGCTCATTATCCTTGACCTCTCTGCAGCTTTTGACACTGTAGGCCACCATCTCCTACTCAACATTCTCGTATATTGGCCTAAAGGACACTGCCCTCTTCTGGTTTTCTTCATATCTTTCTGACCGCACTTTTAGTGTATTATTCGCAGGCTCCACTTCTTCTCCTCTCCCTCTCGCTGTTGGGGTTCCTCAGGGTTCAGTCCTAGGCCCTCTCCTCTTCTCACTCTACACAGCCCCAATTGGACAGACCATCAGCAGATTTGGTTTCCAGTACCATCTATATGCTGATGACACACAAAAATACAATTCATCCCACGACATCACCCCTGCTGTACTACAGAACACCAGTGACTGTTTCTCTGCCATCTCTAATATCATGTCCTCTCTCTATCTGAAACTAAATCTTTTGAAAGCTGAACTTCTTATGTTCTCTCCATCTACTAGCCTACCAAAACCTGATTTCTTCCTCTCAGTGTGTGACACCATCATCACTCCTAGGCAACATGCCCACTGTCTTGGTGTGACATTTGACACTGACACTGATCTCTCCTTCACCCCCTATATTCAGCCTCCTTCACCCCCTATATAGCAGGCGTCTCGGGAGGCGCGGGGTTAAACAGGGGATGGCTGGCAGTCTCACCCGATCATGTCGCCTTCAACTCAAAAACATCTCTAGAATCCAACCATTTCTCACTATGGAAACAACAAAAACTCTCATTGTCTCCCTGATCCATTCCTGCCTAAATTATTGTAACTCACTATTAATTGGCCTCCCCCTCACCAGACTCTCCCCTCTCCAATATATTTTCAGTGCAGCAGCCAGAGTCACCTATTTGTCTAACCTCTACTCCGATGCCTTCTCCCTGTGCCAGTCATTGCACTGGTTGCCCATACAGTATAGAATCCAATTTAAACTGCTTGTCCTCACCCTCAAAGCTCTCCACAGTGCTGCACACCCTTAAAACTCTTCCCTAATCTCTGTCTGCCACCCTATCCGTGCTCTCCGTTCAGCCAATCACTTAAGTCTAGAGGTGGGACGAATACAATTTTTTTCAAATCCGAATCCGAAAAGGTTCTCGAATATATCGAATCTCGAATCCTACGAATCCTGTAAATGCTGTAGTTTCAAGAGGCTGAACTACGGACTTGCTATGAGACGTAAAGCAGTTCAGTAAGTGGCGGCTGAAGAGTCTTAAACCTTGTCAGTTTGTCTGAACCTCCTCCCTCTTTTTTGGGTGGAGAAAAAAAACTTGGCAGGAGAGCTGTGCAGACAAGTCAAGAGAGTATAACCCGCTGCCCGGACACGGCAGAGGCGGCCGCCCGGACCCGACGTGAGTGCGCTCGTCAGGCTGCTGTTATGCGGTTCTTGCTTAGAGTTTTACTAGGGAGAGTTCACGGGTAGGGAAATAGCACGCGTTTTGGGAGGCGCAGGGTTAAACAGGGGAGGGCTGGCAGCCTTAGTCCTGGGGGGCAAATCCATTCAAGTGGCCCATTTTAGCCCCATCCATTATTAAAAGCCTCTGCTACATATAATAGGCCACTCCCAACAAACACTGTACAGCTGCAATTCTATTGTTGAGTCCTGTCTCTACACATCGGAGAGGGGAGGGCCTGTCCTGGCTGCACTGCCTGCTTCATCATATGCAATAAAGAGCAGGCTGCAGCCAGGAAGCTCTTCCCTTCCCAGATCCTGCTCAAGGCTTCTGCTTCCCCCCACCATCTGCCACCTGCCCATGGCCTGCTGCCCCCTTAGGCAGTCCTCACCCAGCTCTGAATCCTCCTTCTGCAAATGGCAGGGGGAGGAGCCGGAGCATCTCCTCTCCTACATAGCGCCACATACCTCTTAAATCCAGTGATGTCACCTTTGTTGTAGACGTTCTCTTTCTTTATCTTCTCCATTCAGACCAGACCGCCATGATGATTATTCAGCCATCTCCCGTCTCTGCAGAGATTGACAAACAGACATTAGTTTCCCACATTTCCATCATCTTCTGAACTCCCTTTCATTCCACCCCCAATACTATACTGCACAAACAGTCCCACTGGAAATACTACTTCCACACAGATAGTGCCCCCTTTAACAATTATTGGCACACAGTGCTCTAAAAAATAACTGCGCCCAGACACTAATAGCATAAAGATAATGTCCCACAAAAATAATTGTGCTAAGCTGATACTGTGCCAGGGTGCTCCCCAAAGTAACAGTGCTCCCCAAAATCCCACCAATAGAAATAATTATCTGCCAGAGCACACTTAGTAGTAATAATGCCCCTATAGTGCCCATACTAGTAATCATGTTCCTCATAGCCTCCCAGTAGTAGTAAAGCTCTGCATAATACCTCCTAGTAGTAATATTTCTCCCTATATTATGATAGTACATGAAATACCCCCGCTTAGTGCCCGCAGTTGAGCTAATGTCCCCATAATGTATGCCAGTATAAAATTCCCCTATATAGTGCCCCAGTAAATGCCCTCATAGTGCTCCTCACCCCCTTCCTCATAGTGTCCTCCATAATATGCCAGTAAAAAATCCCCCTTCTTAGTGCCCCCAGCAGATGCCCCTATAGTACTCCTCTCCCCCACAATGTGCCAGTAAAAAATACCCCTTCTTAGTGCCACCAGATGCCCCAATAGCGCTCTCCCCTATAATGCCTCCCATAATGTGCCAGTAAAAAATGCCCCCTTATTGCCACCAGATGCCATAGTGCCCCCCATAATGTGCCAATAAAAAAGTCCCCTTTAGAGCCCCCACTTCCCCATAGTGCCCCCAAATAATGCCCCTATAGTGCCAACAGATTCCCCATAGTGCCGCTCTCCCCTATAATGCCCCCCATAATGTGCCAATAATAAAAAAGCCCCTTTAGTGCCCCCAGATGCCCACATAGTGCTACTCTCCCCATGGTGCCCGCCCATAATGTGCCAGTAAAAAATGCCTCCATAGTGCCCCCCAAAAATGGGCAATAAATAAATTCAGGCGGCGCTATGATAATGACGTAATCGCTCCGCATGAGCCGGCCTCTGATAGGCTGCAGGCATAAGTGTCTGCGGCCTAGCAGAATAACAGGGAAGGGAGACGCCTCTCCTTCCCCTGCTGCAGCATAGGCATCTGTATCGCTGTCCTGAGGACGGCGATACAGATGAATATGGAGATGAGCACTTCCACAATGGAAGCCATCATCTCCTACTGCCCGCCGCCACCCCCGCCGCCGCAATTACATCCAGGGCCGCAACGCCTATGCCCTGAGGAATAAATAAATAAATAATTATTATTATTTGTTAAAGACAGCCCAGGGGACTTTTTTTAAGGGCGACCTGGGGGGCAATTGCCTCCTTGCCCCCCGTCCCAGCCCGTGGCACGGGGACGTAATGTTGCGGCGGGATTCCTCAGATTCCAATTTCATAAATTACATCGGGGTTCGAGTCCACGAATCCCACAAATCCAGCAAAATTCGAGGGATTAGTGCATTCGACTGATTCGTCGTCCCACCTCTACTTACGACTTACTTCCACCATAATCCAAGCCTCTCTCTCCCGGCTACAAGACTTCTCCCGAGCTGCACCAGTTCTCTGGAACTCCCTACCCCAAGAAATTAGGTTAAACCACAATATACACAGTTTTAAGCGCTTCCTCAAAACACATATTTTTAGGGTGGCCTATCACATGCCTTGATCTAACTTCTCCATATATAGACCATCTATAATTTCCTGAACCTGATTCTCCACCAAACTCTTCACCGCACCCATGAACTTAATATTTCAGCTGGTGACTCGCTCATGTAGATTTATACCTGCTCCCCTATTTCGCAACATGGCTGGACCATTGTACAAAACAAGCACTTTTACCTTTTGTGTCACCCCTATCTCCTCATAGATTATAAGCTCTTGCGAGCAGGGTCCTCATTACTCTTGTAATTATTGACATGTCTGTTGCTATGTTATTTATAACTGTTTGTACATGAACCCCTGAATTGTAAAGCGGTGCAGAATATGTTGGCGCTATATAAATAAAGGTTATTATTATAAAGATTATTATATCATATATTGAATAGGTTTCTCTGGGAAGAAAGAACTAATTAATTGGGATTCATGCATTGTCGGTTATGACTAGTGTTCAGCGAAGCATTCGCAGTGAAATTTGTTCTGAAATTTAGGAAAACTTCAATTTGCTAAGAATTAGAATTTCCTCATGCTCCATGGTAACGACATTAACCATGAAGAAGGACTATACAGTGCAGTCTTCATTATTAAATAAAAGGCAGCTGCGGGCCAATTGGCAGAGCGTTTCTTTACCGAAGCATGGCAGCAAATCTGCCCGCAGCACGGCTGCTCCATGTGGCTGTATCCTAAGGCACAGTGGCCTGGGTGTACCTGATTTATAATGATTTGTGACAAATTAATTTGTAAAGAATCAAATTTATTGGCTAACTTTGGCATTTCTAGTTATGGCATTTGCATATATATTGTTATATTTCCAAATGCCCACTCAAACAGTTTGCTTGCAATGACTGTTAGTAAGGAACAGCTGACATGTGGGCCCATTTCTGGGCTATATTGCATTGGCCCCTGACATTAGTATCATCTGAATTCAAGGCAGCCACGCATATTGTCTTGAAACTAGTATAAGAAAATAATTATTGCTCGCATTGCTTTCAGACAACCAAATCACACATAGAATACTTATTGTGCCACTATTATGTCTTCAATATCCAGTCTCCACTGTGGGGAGTCTTAAAGGGGTTGGCCCTTCATGGCTACTTGTGGCCAGTGTGTAGGTAAGATGACTATATGGCACTTACTAATATAGCCTTTGTTTATGTTTTGCGCCATTTACTATATTTCATAAGACATGCCCATTGTAAGGCAAATCTTCTGTGCTGTCTACACAGAGATCATGTCCATATGATTTAATTGCCACTGAGGAGTCACCAGACAGATGACTCAGTCTCCTCCAATCTAACACACTTACTCCAAGCTGTGTTTGGAGGAGACATCACAGGGAGGTGATTTGCCTGGTCACATGACCCTCCATCACCAGCTATTCTATGGATGGGATGTCTTTGTGGACTTGCCAAACAAGGGGGCATACCTTCTAAAATGCAGAAAATGGCACAACATTTCAACAAAGGCTATATTGGTAAGTGTCAAACAAATCAAACAAAACAAAAAAAAAAGGTCAACAATAACCAGAATGTGGGCAATCCCTTAATTTGGGGACTGATTTGGAAAGAATGCAACTATACATGTCCCTTATGTTTATTGTGCAAACTTAATAGTTTGTGGGGGAAAAAATGCAATCATGTGTTAAAAGGAACTTTGGAAGCTCGTTAAAGATTTAAGGCTATAAAAGCTATAACTTTTATATAAGAAAACAAAATACCACATGGCATAGGTTTCATCTCAGATCAGTCTCATCTGTGCAGCGAGCAGAAGACGAAGCCTAAGTGCATCACGTTTCCATTGGCAAATACTCTATCCCAATTTTAATTATGCATCTGTTGGCGATTTCAAACTCCAGCCCTGAATTATTTGCTTTTGTAATTACTATATCTATAACCTCTACATTTTTAAACAAAAGCAAATTCAAGATGAATATAAAACCTATTTACTACTATACTATAAATGCTAATCCGATTAGCGACATGTTTGCAAGTAACAATATAGATCTATATGCCCTTGGACATCTGGTTACCCCTATTGCAATCAGTCTAGCTTGTCAGCCAGCTACAGATGTAGCTGTGCTGAATTTGTCATTTGTTCTCCTGACAATAGTGCTAATCCTTAGTTTTACACTGTGCAGAGAAACTTGCATCAAGCTACGGTAGATGAAACTATCACGCAGCCTTATTAACCTGAAAACAGTTCTTGGAACTGGGAGAACATCCAAGAGAAGATGCCTTCAAAATCATTATGCCTCGGCATATCCTAGAGATAATAATGTTGTATAATAATATTAATATAAAGCGCATTCCCTGAGAGCTTAACTTGACATTTAGTTCTGCTAGACAACAGTGAATTAAATTATCCTAACCAAGACAATTCAAAAACTAAATGTTTAAAGGCGTCACATATATTTCATTTATACATATAAATTTAAATTATACATTATTAGATATATAGACACATTGTTTTCTTACTATGCCAGGTAATACTATGTAAAGCGGAATTCAAAGAATATAATATTGGTGGTCCATCTGATCCTTAGGGCATCGATTGGATTAATGATAGTGAGGTCTGTTCTATGACCAGAGTTGCAGCCCTTTCATTGGCACAGCAGCACGGTGACATGTGTAGCTGCAAATAGTGTTGCAGCTTAAAGGAAATATATCACCAAAAATGTTATCTGCCACTTAAAACCAGATGGCAACGCACATTCCATTTTTCTAATCTGTTTTTATTTTCTGATTTGTAGATTTTTTTATTCTGTTTCTGAATATGCTTATGGGGTCGACCTTCTTGTCTGAGCTGTTCTTAACAGCATTTAAAAAGCATTAAGAAAATTGCTTTACGGCAGCCCCATGGTCCATAGACACAATGGTCAGGAGGGGACCTCACTAACTCCTATGGAGAGTTTTCCAGGCATGCTCTGTGACCTGTGCAGAGGTCATTGTACATGGAAAGAATAGATAAGCTCTGACAATCACCTACTGTGAATGGTGGATCCTGTCTTATCTATACTCAGAAGTGAAATAATTACAGGCAGGATTAAAATGACAGATAAACCGGTAACTGCTGGTGGCTAGTGGCTAGTGAGAAAACTGCAGGACTTTGTTTTGTTTTTTTTTAATATAGATATTAACATGGAAAATTTGCAGAATGTTGAAGGGGCTGTCTCACCTCAATAATCAACTTTTAATCAGTTTCTTGTAGTTCATGGATTATTCCTGCAATGTAGCTCAATTTTCAATTTTGCCTCTGTCACCATGTTTCCCTCCTCAGTCAGCCCCATTCAGCCCCATTCAGCATCCTCGTTTCTAAGGGTTATGGTCACCACTGTAATGTTATCAGTGGTGGCCACGCAGGTGCACAGAAAACCAGTCTGCTGCTCCGGTGGGTTTTACAGGAGTGAAAGCACAGTTATTCTTGCACATGCACAGTCACCCTGATTCTATTACACTAGCAGCCTCAGGAGCATGCTCACACAAGCAAGGAACGGGGTTGCATACTCCTGCCCTGCTCGATGTGCCATCAATCTAATATTTCAGCTCCACCCCCCAGGGTCTCAAGGCCCAGAGAGCCACGAAGGAGCCAAGAACAAGCAAGTTTAGACAACCCCTTTAAACATAAAAATATGATTTAAACAATAGGTCTTTTCTGATAACACTTTCCCTTTAAATTTGCTATTTCTGACACATGCTGAGAAAAACATGAGAATGGGTACTATGAAACAGCAATTGTGAAATAGAGAAGTTTCAATTATCTCTAAATCCACAAGGATCCTCTAAAAATAATTACGGTTCCTCTATGGTTTACCTTCGGCCATCTTGTTAAGATCAAAAAGATTACATATATAAACAATACCTCATTAGGCTCTGTAACAAGTAACACTGTTAGCACATCTGAAGTATAACCAATTGCTTAATTTAAAATTCCAAGTATTATATGCTACAACAGTAGTGGAAAGTTCACACACCTGAAGTTTGATTAATTCTGACTGCCAGTCAGTGTACACATTGCTCCATGATAGTAACACGTATAACATACATAGTTTGTAAGGCTGAAAATACATCCATCCAGTTCAGCCTGTTGTCCTGCAAGTTGTTCCAGGGGAAGGCAAAAAAAACTAAAACCTTGTGGGGTAGAAGCCAATTTTCCTCAATTTAGAGGAAAAAATTATATCCTGACTCCAATCAGGCAGTCAGAATAACTCTGTATTCTACAGAAATCGAATAACTATAACCTGTAATAGTATTATTAGTGTTGAGCGAATCGAGCTTCGGATCATAAATCCGAAGTTGATTCGTTCTAACACTTTGTTTTAATGCTGTATGGAGACCTGTCTCTGTACAGCATTAAAATATGTTAAAAATTTTAAGTCCGAAGTCGTCCAAAGTCAGGCTTTGATTCTACGACATTAAATACATTTTAAAACAGGAATCCAAAGTCGGGTTCAGTACCTGCTGGTACCTCAGTACCAAAGCTGACCTATGCACTGCTCTGGCTCACCGGGATGTTACTTATCACTACAGGGTAAACTAAAATAATCTGTTTATTTTCTAAAGAGATCAATATTATTTTCTTTATTTTGAATATTATTATTCATTTGTGTTATAAATAAACAGGGTCCTTTAAGTGCCCGATTCTTCCTCTGCCTACAAATTCATAATATATATATATTGTAGGAAGGTGCAAGGGTCCGTCATTGACGGAAGGTACGTGTCACCGAGGTTCCTGGCCTCAGTGAGATAAGAACCGGTTATTTTATGTGTCAGCCGCAGCTAGTGCTCGCTGACACTGTTTTTTCTTAGTGTGGCTGAAAAGCCGATCCGGGCCGGTTCTTATTGGGAGCAGCCAAAGAGCAGGGTGGGTGGCTGTTCCCCGCGTCCAGGCCAGGTTTTGGGCTGGGGTTTAAAAACCCAGCCAGCAGCTCAGCTGGGGGTGGCATGTTCCTCCAAGTGAGAGTGGAGCTGTGAAGGCTCTGTGTCTGTGGGAGCTGCATGAGAGCCACCAGCTGGAAGCCAGGCACCCTAAAGCCTGCTGTGGATATTCAGGTGACGTGGTTGGTTTGAGTTCTGTGGACTTTGGCAGTGTGAAAATAACATGAGGAATTTCTGTGGTGTGAATTTCTGTGGTTTGTGTTATTTTTTTCCTTGTTGTGTGAATAAACACAGACTTTTGCTTTACTACCGTGTTGTTGCCTCTGTACTGCGTCCGCTTAACCTGCCTACCAGAGCGAATCCCTACAATATATATATAATACTGGGGAAACTTTTTTTAGGCAGGTGTGGAAAAAATGCTGCAAAGCAAGAATGTTTAAAAAGTAGAAAGGTTAATAGTTTATCTATTAACAAAATGCAAAGTGAATGAACAAAAGAGGAATCTAAATCAAATGCCTTCAAAGCAGAATCAGCTCTTTTAGGTACACTTGCACACAGTTTTTAAAGGGAGGTTGTTCCAAAGAGATGTCTGATTGGCTCCAAATTTATTCTGCAGCAGGACAACGACCCTGAACATACAGCCAATCTAAAGCGTAAAGAAAAATAACTCCTGGAAGTGATGATATGGCCCTCACTGTGCCCTGATCTTCAAGTCTGTCTAGAGACCGAAGGATTTGAGCAAGCCTACAACCACAGAAGATCTGTGGTTAGTTCTCCAAGATGTTTGGAACAACCTTCCTGCTGAGTTCCTTCAAAACCTGTGTACAAGTGCATCTAGAAGAACTGATGCAGTCTTGAAGGCAAAGGGTAGTCACTAGTGTTGGGCGAGCATGCTCGGCTGAACACCATTTTCACTTGAGCATCGCAATGCTCGGCACATCGCGGTGTTCGGCCGAACACAGCATGCACTCGAGTGTGAGTCTCCTCCCCACATGTTTGTTGAGGGAAAGTATTGGCCCTCACTGTAATGCCGTTGCTATGTTGGTTACTAGCATTACAGTGATTGGCTAGCCGGAACACGTGACCGGGTGCCATATAGCACCCGATGACACCTGGTTCGGCTCAGTCTTAGTCAGGGAGAGCTACAGCAGAAGGGACAGATAGTGTAGGGACAGGACTTGTTTAGTGTTGAAAGGTGTTAAAGACCCCAAAGTCCTTTTAAGGACTATTGTTTTATCTGGCTGCAATATATATTAATAGCGCAACCTACGCTAAATTGCATGCAATGTTTGGCCACTGCTGACAGTGACACAACCTCTGCTACATCTGTTGTGTTACATTAGCGCATCCTAAATATCTGTGACATTTAGTCTAATTTTTTCTTAGCTGCTGGTGACAGCGACATTACCTGCGCTACATCTCCTGAACAACATTTGCGCATCCTAAATATCTGTTACATTTAGTCTAATTTATTTGCGCATACCATTACAAAACCTGCGCTACTGTACATGTGACATACTTGCATGCATATATACCATTTAATATGCTCAAGGCGAGCAGTAAGGGATGGTGAGGTGGCTGTGCTGCTGATGGTGCGCGCAGAGGCCTCGGCCCTGGGCGCGATGAAACTGTGCCTGCTGCCAGAGCACAAGAAACACACTCTACCTAGCTTCACACGATACCTAGCTTCATGTCCCAGTGTGCATGGTGGCGCAGGACACCACTCTCGAAGTCACACTAGTGCGACCAGGTGGTTGGTTGGATTGCAGCAGATAATGCTTCCAGTCAGTTAAGCACCACCCTGTCTTCCACAAAGTCCAGTCTCAGTAGCCAAGAGTCTGGTCAACAGAATCCTCACACTGATCCTCCTTCCTCCTACCATGGAGTGTCTTGGAAAACTAATTATCCCACACTTGGATATTCCGAAGAGCTCTTTTCAGCGCCATTACTTAATTTGGGCCTCTCGCCAAGACCACTTGAAGAGCGACATGAGGAGATATTTTTGCACTGGTTCTTAAACTCTTAAACATCCTCAGTCAGAAGAAGATGACGGTGGGGAATGGCAATTAGTGTTTCACGAGGTGGATGATGATGATGAGACACAGTTGCCAATAAGTCAAGGGCAATTAGTGTCTCAAGAGGTTGATGGTGAGGATGAGACACAGTTGTCAATAAGTGAGGTTCTTGTTAGGTCAAAAAGTCAGGAGGATGAACAGAGTGAGGAAGTGGAAGAGGAGTTGGTGGACGATGAAATCCAACCTGGGAAGGTGGCAAGCCGAGGAGGAGGGGGAGGGATCCACAGCACCGCAACAGGCTGGAAGAGGCAGTGGGGTGACAAAAGAAAGGAAGCAGGCCACACCAAACAGGCCCGCAACTGTTCCCCCCTTGTGGCAATCTCCCTTGCCAAGGGGTAGGTGTTCCGCAGTCTGGTGCTTTTTTGAGGAAAGTGCGGACCATAAAAGAATTGTCATTTGCAACCTGTGCCGTACCAAAATGAGCAGGGGCATGAACACTAGCAACCTCACCAACACCAGCATGATCCGCCACATGGCATCAAAGCACCCAAATAGGTGGGCCGAATGCCTGGGTCCACAATAAGTGTCTGCGGGTCACACCACTGCCTTCTCTTCCCCTGTGTTACGTGCTGGCCAATCCCCTGTCCAAGACGCAGGCCTGGATGCCTCCCGCCCTGCACCTAGACCTTTGCAAGCACTATCAGCTAGCACATCCACTTCTGTGTCCCACCAAAGTGTACAGGTGTCCATACCCCAGGCATTTGAATGAAAATACCTAGCCACCCACCCACAGGCCATAGCACTAAATGCGCACCTTTACAAATTGCTGGCCCTGGAAATGTTGCCATTTAGGCTTGTGGACACTGAGGCTTTACGCAGCCTAATGGCGGCCGCCGTCCCTCATTACTCACTCCCCAGCCGCCATAATTTTCCTTGTGTGCCGTCCCCACCTTACACCAGCATGTGTCTTGTAACATCACCCGTGCCCTGACCAATGCATTTATTGGGAAGTGTGACGCTTCGCGATCTCAGCAATACGAAGAAATCGCTAATGCGTCTGGTTTTAAAATCACAAAAATTCACAAGAGCCCTCTCCTGCACACAAAGAGCTAAAATCTTTTTTTTCAACCCAGAAGTAATTCACCTTGCTAGCACAGATCACAGATCAGAGTCAATTAGCACCTCCATGCCAAAAGAATCATCATGACAAAAGTGCAGTCTGTGTGGCTCCTGCATCGCATGATGTCTCACACCTTTAGCCTGGGCAGAGAACTTCAGAAGAAAAGGACAGATCCTTATCACACAGATGGTTGGTACCAGAAGGAAGATGACCTGAAAGTCACCTCCGATCCATAGACTTCATATTTTTCCAATATTTTCCTCATATTTCATGGGTTAGGAAAATATGAAAGGAACCATCTCTTCAGAGGTTGTTTGGGTTATTCTAATACACCTTCCTGGAAATCCACAAACAAATCAGAACTTCCCTCTCTGAGATATGATGGTTCTCAGGTACACTGTATTGTCTTCCAGTCATATTTGATATCAGATGATACACAAAATTGTCCTGATTATAAATTTGAACTTTATTTCCTAATTTGACCTACGGGTACGGAGAAACTGGCAAATCAATGATGCTGCCAGATTTTCTCCCTCTCAGGGCAAGGACTGCCCCTCTTCCAATTACACAAGGCTAGACTTGTGCGTGTCACAGCCACTCCCAGCTCCAGAGTGGGTAAAACAGAGTGACCTACGCAGATCCTAGTCCTTCATCTAACATCTGACGTCGACTAACATCACGACCGCCACCTGGACACTGGCACCCCGCCATATTGGATTATTCCTTCAAAGACTATCTTTTACTGGACTTTACCATGGTAATTCTGAACAAGCAAACATATTCCCTTCCATCTCTTACCTAACAATCTGTTCAACTGGCAGGTATATTTATCTGTCAGTTTTAATGTATATATTTTTTGTGTATAGTTTTTAGAGTAAAACTAACAATTTGTTCCATTTTTGCCCTTGATACTTGATTATTTGGTCTATGCTAAGAACTCTGTCCTCAGAAGAGACATACTACCGCATTGTCTTATTTTTATAAATTGTTAATTGGTTAGCTAGGTTGAAAATAACCGGGTCTCTTCGATACAAAGAGAGTGGTGGCAGTAAATGAATTTGATTTCCAGTGTGAAATCAATCATTTTATTTTACCGATTGTACATACAAATCGCGATTGTATCATGTATGGGCACACCAACCAATCTTAAACGTCTACTGTGCTTACAGTGGATTCACCTCCAGAAGTTTCTAGTGGACGAGATCTGTATGGCAACTGTGGCATAGTATGACGGGATTGGCGGGTGGTTGTCACAGGAAGGTCCACTTAACGACTGACACATGGACAAGTGCTTTTGGCCTTATCTTGCAGCACCAGTCAGCCATCAGTCAGTAGCTAGAAGCAGTGTAGCACTGCAGTGGGGAAACGGCAACAGGCCTTGCTGAAACTAATTTTCTTAGGTGACAAATAGCACACCGCCGCAGAGCTATGGCAGGGCATAAGGGACCAGACTGAGTTGTGGCTCTCGCCACTCAACCTACAACCAGGCATGGTTGTGTCTGATAATGGCGTAACTTGGTGGTGGCTTTGGAGCTCGGAAAGCTCACACACATACCATGCCTAGCCCACATGTTCAACTTAGTGGTTCAGCGGTTTATAAAAACCTACACCAATTTGCCTGAGCTACTGGTGAAGGTGCACTGCATATGTGCCAATTTTGAAAAGTCATCTACAGCTGCCGCCGGTCTGGCAACACTGAAATTGCCTAGATGGGCCGAAGAGGATGAGGAGATTGCTGTCCTCATCAGGAGGATGACTCTCAAAGTCTTGTCTGTTGGGACTCTGGTACACATGGCTGACTTTATGTTATGCTGCCTTTCCTGTTTTGGGCAACACAGATTGCTGGTTCTTCACCCTTCTCGACCCCCGGTACAAAGAGAACTTCTCATCCCTCACTCCTGTGGTGGAGAGGACTAGGGGAGGGGAAAATAGTGCAGTTCCAACAGAGGCAGGGGATTACTCTCCAAGGCCTGGGACAGTTTCATAACACCCCTCCAGCACCCTCACCCTGATGCGCGGCCTAGTGTCACAAGGAGAGAAAAGTTTTGGAAGATGATGAAGGAGTACGTAGCAGACCGTGTCAGCGTCCTCAGTGATCCCTCTATGCCTTACAACTATTGGGTATCCAAGATGGACACGTAGCACGAACTGGCGCTCTACGCGTTGGAGTTTTGTCAGAGCGGGTATTTAGTGCTGCTGGGTGCATAATAACTGATAAGCACATCTGCCTGTCAACTGAAAATTCTGATATTTTAGAGGGTCAGCAGCAGGCACTTGCTCCTAATGTTTTTGAGCGTCACCACCAGGTTATCAATCATAATTTTTCAAGGGAGTGTATGATGCCCTCCTTTATGTGTAATAAAGGGTGTATTGGAGTGCCAGTTCATTGTAATTTTTGGCAGCCCTTTCACTTAGTGCATAGGTTTTATGAGTGTAGGAGTCCCACTACCTGAACAAATGCACCCCAATGTGAATGAAGCCATCATTTATGTGATATACAGGTTGTATCAGAGTGCCTTTTCCTTGTAATTTTTGGCAGCACTTGCACTTTATATACAAGTAAATATACAGGAAAGAATGTTTCCTACCAATTTTAACTCTAAAATCGATTTTATCTTTGGTTTTGTGCATATTATTGTCAGTCTGTAAAAGTGGCGTAATACTCGGACAACATCGTTCCCAGCAGTGACCTGGGAGTCCAAGATGCATTCAGACATCCTCCCCATGCTGTTCCCGAACCATTTCAGTCGTGTTTCCGTCAATTTCTGACCTTTTCCTGTGAACCAGACACCCTCCCCTCTATTAAGCAGGGGGTGCCTAGTTTAATGCTTGGGTTCTCCCATTGACTTCCATTGTGCTCAGGTGCTCGGTAGAGCACGTGGGAAAAGGTGTCACTGTTGTGCCCTATTTTGTCCACTTGATGATGACTATGACTGTCTTCACTGTGTTCCATGGTATATCTAATGCCTTGTAAATTCTTTTGTACCCTTCTCCTGACTGATACTTTTTAACAATGAGACCCCTCTGATGTTTTGGAAGCTCTCTGTGGACCATGGCTTTTGCTGTGGGATGCGACTAAGAAAATATCAGGAAAGACCAACTAGAGCAGCTGAACTTTATTTGGGGTTAATCAGAGGCACTTTAAATGATGGCAGGTGTATGCTGACTCCTATTTTTTTGTTTTCTTCCCTCTACCTAAAAGATTTCAGTTTGTTTTTTTATTGAGTGGTACAGTTTATAGGTCACATTATAGGTGGAAAAAGTTCAGAAATTATTTATCTTTGTCTCATTTTTTTACATCACAGAAACCTGACATTTTAACAGGGGTGTGAGGACTTTTTATATCCACTGTATATGTGTATATAAAAAAATTATATATATATATATATATATATATATATATATATATATATATATATATATATATATATACACACATATACACACACACATACACACACACACACACACACACACAGGTCCTTCTAAACAAATTAGCATATTGTGATAAAGTTCATCATTTTCTGTAATGTACTGATAAACATTAGACTTTCATATATTTTAGATTCATTACACACCAACTGAAGTAGTTCAAGCCTTTTATTGTTTTAATATTGATGATTTTGGCATACAGCTCATGAAAACCCCAAATTCCTATCTAAAAAAATTTGCATATCATGCAAAAGATTCCTGAGGCTTTTAAAAACTCCCAGCCTGGTTCATTACTCAAAACCGCAATCGTGGGTAAGACTGCCGACCTGACTGCTGTCCAGAAGGCCATCATTGACACCCTCAAGCAAGAGGGTAAGACACAGAAAGAAATTTCTGAACGAATAGGCTGTTCCCAGAGTGCTGTATCAAGGCACCTCAGTGGGAAGTCTGTGTGAAGGAAAAAGTGTGGCAGAAAACGCTGCACAACGAGAAGAGGTGACCGGACCCTGAGGAAGATTGTGGAGAAGGACCGATTCCAGACCTTGGGGGACCTGCGGAAGCAGTGGACTGAGTCTGGAGTAGAAACATCCAGAGCCACCGTGTACAGGCGTGTGCAGGAAGTGGGCTACAGGTGCCGCATTCCCCAGGTCATGCCACTTTTGAACCAGAAACAGCGGCAGAAGCGCCTGACCTGGGCTACAGAGAAGCAGCACTGGACTGTTGCTCAGTGGTCCAAAGTACTTTTTTCGGATGAAAGCAAATTTTGCATGTCATTCGGAAATCAAGGTGCCAGAGTCTGGAGGAAGACTGGGGAGAGGGAAATGCCAAAATGCCTGAAGTCCAGTGTCAAGTACCCACAGTCAGTGATGGTCTGGGGTGCCATGTCAGCTGCTGGTGTTGGTCCACTGTGTTTTATCAAGGGCAGGGTCAATGCAGCTAGCTATCAGGAGATTTTGGAGCACTTCATGCTTCCATTTGCTGAAAAGCTTTATGGAGATGAAGATTTCCTTTTTCAGCATGACCTGGCACCTGCTCACAGTGCCAAAACCACTGGTAAATGGTTTATTGACCATGGTATTACTGTGCTCAATTGGCCTGCCAACTCTCCTGACCTGAACCCCATAGAGAATCTGTGGGATATTGGGAAGAGAAAGTTGAGAGACGCAAGACCCAACACTCTGGATGAGCTTAAGGCCGCTATCGAAGCATCCTGGGCCTCCATAACACCTCAGCAGTGCCACAGGCTGATTGCCGCCATGCCACGCCGCATTGAAGCAGTCATTTCTGCAAAAGGATTCCCGACCAAGTATTGAGTGCATAACTGAACATAATTATTTGAAGGTTGACTTTTTTTGTATTAAAAACACTTTTCTTTTATTGGTCGGATGAAATATGCTAATTTTTTGAGATAGGAAATTTGGGTTTTCATGAGCTGTATGCCAAAATCATCAATATTAAAACAATAAAGGGCTTGAACTACTTCAGTTGATGTGTAATGAATCTAAAATATATGAAAGTCTAATGTTTATCAGTACATTACAGAAAATAATGAACTTTATCACAATATTCTATTTTTTTTAGAAGGACCTGTATATATATATATATATATATATATATATATATATATATATATATATATATATATATATATATATATATATATATATACTCTCCTCAACAGTGAAATTGCAACACCATAAACGTCATGGACTTGTTGAAACCACAGAGATTGGTAGACATGTTAATAATATGCAAATGATAAATAAATGGAAACAAAAAATTCTAAACATCTTGATTTATTCAGTATCAAGTATGAGCTTAGATTTCACCCAATTAGTTATGCTACTTATGTATGTGAATGCTTTTACTATGGGTTGAAAAATAGCCCCCAAAAAATTTAAACTACTACCTTAATTCCCTGTGCTACCTGTATAGATGCTTATGTAGTTGAATACTGACGTATACAAAAAATAAATAAACATTAGCTTAGCTGGATTGTCTTAGCATGAACACTGTGATTGGTTGATATGTCTCTTTAGTTACATCCTTTTGAGAAAATGGACACATTCCAATTTCAAAACATTAATTGAGGCATTTTTACTTTGCCCTAATAGAGTCCTCAGTTGCCATGGTTATCTCCCATGGATGGAACGAGGGCTTGTGACACAGGTCTCTCGCGCTCTTTATTGAGCAAGCAAATTATTTTACCAAAACATTTCAATTGTAAAGTGCTCCAGTGAGTTGTGTTATGATTCCAATAACACTTTGTAATTAAGACGGATCCTTTTTTGTTTCTGTACTCCACCTTCCCTGATCACATCGAACAATAGCAAAGTAAGAATCATCATAGACTGCATAGGAAAGTAAGCGACAATTGA
Source organism: Bufo gargarizans (assembly GCF_014858855.1). Taxonomy (NCBI): domain Eukaryota; kingdom Metazoa; phylum Chordata; class Amphibia; order Anura; family Bufonidae; genus Bufo; species Bufo gargarizans. The sequence goes on from NC_058084.1 coordinate 144,188,670, forward strand.
AAAATATTCATTTTGTACTAAATTGCAGGCTTTTTCCCCCATGGCTGCAAATGCAAAAAGCCGAATGAACAATAACATTAATAATATATTGCACCTAGTCATTCCAAGCCAAGTCCCAGCAAAACCTGTGCTATAATCAGCTCCTTTGTTTTGTAAAACTGAGTAACCTTCCCAAGCTCTATTGCACAAATTAATTTCAGATTCCCTTATCACTCAAAATGTGACAGATTGGAAAAATGAACTCATTTCATTTATCTCTACATATTAGTTATTATATAACTTTCAAATGAAGACCTTCAGCTCTAAATACTGGCGGCTATATACTTGTAGAAGGGTTTTGTCATGTCTTATATTACAGTGTTGGTATTTTATTTTTTGGTTAAATTAGATGACTTTATTTTATTACATTATATAATATTTACTCCTTGTTCAGCTAGCATTTCTTACACAGTAAGGCCAGTTTCTCCCCACCTACCATTTGCCATTCTGGGGTTTCTATTGGGAGGATTTCCAAACAAGATACCAATAAGGGGGAGATTTATCAAGGCCAGTGCTTTCTTCGCCGGTCTTAAAATACCCTGTGCTGCCGGAGGATGCACATTTATGACAAGGCCCAGGCCTCATCATAAATTAGATGCCTCCTCCAGAAGTCAGTGCCCCTTTGGCGTCTATACATATGGACCTGGTGAACTTGTACGTTTCTTTGCATTCACTGTTACACTAGTCCACAAAACCTATGACCGTATCTATATATTTTATTATAAAGTACAGCAGATACAAATGAAATCACCTTGTTTCACATTCTCTCTAGCTCATATTGAACAATTTGAGATTATGAAGGCTATTGGGAGATGAAGACACTGATCCCATGAATGAAAAAGGGATGTAAAAAAAAAAGGGAATAGATACAAAATTATTTTTGAGAGTAAACAGCAAAATAGTAAAAAAAAAAAAAAAATCCAATGAAATTCAAAGAAGCAGCAGGTAAGACTGGATGGGAAGTATCAGACATGGAGATAAGAGGAGAAGTGGGTAATTTTGAGAAAGCAAAGTGGTTGAATTATGGGGCTTGTGTCTGAATCTATGAAGATGGCAGTGTGTTGAGTTTATGCATGCCATCTGGTGGCAGAAACATATAATACAATGTATTTCAAAATGAAACACTAAAGATCATGCTGCACAGAATAAATGGTTGCTAACTTGCTATATTTGTACATTGATGGTATACAGCTTACTTATTTTTTTAAAAAATAATGAGTTGACAGATAGTACAGAGGTTGGAAACTAGAAGCTAACATTGTAAGGGTTCATGCAGATGCAGTATTACAACTCCATTTTGTATGGCTCAGTAATTAGGCTCCAGTAGTTATATAGAGTCATTACTAGTGATGAGCGGCAGGGGCAATATTCGAGATGGTGAGGAAGAAGTCCTGATCCTGTACTTTACAGCACTGTTTTAGATTAAAATTCCATGCATGTCATAACAATAGCTTTATATGCAGATAGAGTTTTTTTTAAGTATTCGAGATCGCGCAAATCGCCACTATCGACTCGAATATTTTAGCGCAATACATACAACTTCTCCTTTAATCAGGTCTGACAACATAATATTGATTGTTGAACTTAGTATTGTTGGGACATCACAGCACTATTTCTGTAGCATGTATGTATGGACAGCAGAAAAATCTCTCACATGCGCATTGCACATTTATTTTCCTGCCACACACTATATACAGTCCTGATAAAAAGTTTAAGACCACTTGAAAAATGGCAAAAAATCATATTTAGCATGGCTGGATCTTAACAAGGTTCCAAGTAGAGCTTCAACATGCAACAAGAAAAAAATGGGAGGGAGACAAAACATTTTTTGAGCATTCAATTTAATGAAAACGAATAAACTGAAACAGGCTGTTTTTCAGCTGATCAAAAGTTTTGGATCACACCGCCAAAAAAAATATAAACCCCCCCCAAAACAGAAATCCAACTTCCAAACATGAACTCAGTAATGAGTAGCTCCGCCGTTATTGTTTATCACTTCAGAAATTCGTTTCGGCATGCTTGATGCAAGCGTTTCCATGAGGTGAGTGGTAACATTTCTCCAAGTGGTGAAGACGGCCGCACGAAGGCTGTATACTGTCTGGAACCGTTGTCCATTTTTGTAAACTTTCCTTGCCATCCATCCCCAAAGGTTCTCAATTGGATTTAGATCAGGGGAACACGCAGGATGGGCCAAAAGAGTGATGTTATTCTCCACAGTGGAGAGGGCCCTCAGTCATGAGGAATGCTCTCTGCAACATCTGGACATAGCCAGCGTCCATTTGACGCCCCTGCACTTCCTGAAGCTCCATTGTTCCTCTGAATGAAAAAGCACCCCAGGCCATTATGGCACCCCCTCCACTGTGGCACGTAGAAAGGTTACATTTTTTCTCATCAGAGAATAAAACTTTCTTCCACCTTTAAATGTCCCATGTTTGGTGCTCTCTTGCAAAGTCCAAACGAGCAGTTCTGTGGCATTCAAGGAGACGAGGTCTTTGAAGACGTTTTTTAAAGCCCTTCAGTCTCAGATGCCGTATGATGGTTATGGGGCTGCAGTCAGCACCAGTAAGGGCCTTAATTTGGGTCGAGGATAGTCCAGTGTCTTGACGGACAGCCAATTGGATCCTCCGGCTCAGTGCTGATGACATTTTTTGGGTCTTCAACTTGACTTTTTTGTTCCATAACCCTCAGGATCATTTAAGAAATTCCAAATGACTGTCTTACTGCGTTCCACCTTAGCAGCGATGGCGCGCTGTGAGAGACCCTGCTTATGCAGTTCAACAACCCAACCACGTTAAAAGAGTTTCTTTGCCTTTGCCATCACAACGTGTGACTACCTGACAGAAAATGACAATGAATTTGGATCAGCTGAAAAACAGCCTGTTTCAGTTTAATCGTTATTTTCAATTAATTGAATGCTCAAAAAATGTTTTGTCTCATTCTCATTTCTTCTTGTTGCATGTTGAAGCTCTACTTGGAACCTTGTTAAGATCCAACAATGTAAAATATGATTTTTTGCCATTTTTAAAGTGGTCTTAAACTTTTGATCAGGACTGTATATAATAACACACACTATATACCCCACACTATATACCCCATACATACATAGTCTATAGGTGTCTTTGGTCAGGAGAAGCTTTCTTTGTCTGACCGCAATAATTTGCTGGTTCATTTAGCGTTACCCAGGGCGCACCATGGGGAGGCGAACCAGCTGTACACCCCATACTGTACCGTCACTTGACTAGACAGGAACATCTGCTCAGCTGGCCAAAATACGATTGCTCAGACCCCACACACATACAAAAGCAATACAATTTGATTTTATAACAGTAACTTTACGAACGTGTGTCGGCTGTGGCCATATTTAGGCCCATATACATCGGGTACGCAATACACGCCCACCGGCCATGTGCACCCTGCATCACAGATCACGTACCCATTCACTTCTGAGTGTTTCCGTGTTGTTTCTGGCTGTGCCTCCAAACCATAAAAAAGTAGTTAGTGCACTATTTTTTTGCAGAACTGACAGATCATGGACCCTTTCAAGTGAATGGATCTGGGATCCATCTGCCTTAGACGCAAGGATGTTGCCCGTGCATTGGTGACCGCTATTGTGGTCCCCATTGCACTGAAGGGACGGCACATGTTCATGTGCATGAGCCCTAAATCTAATATTTGACCTTTAACTACTTACATTTTTTTTGCTGTGTTGTTGATGACATTATTTTCAATCCGTATATATAAAAAATTTGGGATTATATGCTTGCTTCTTTCTCCTGCAGCGCATGTTCGAGCGGGGGTATGACAGGACCCGGGCCCATGACAAAAAACTGCGGCTTGTGAGAGGGAACCGCTTTGAACTATGGCGTGAATTTCAAACCAGCCACCAGAAGATGGCCATTGTCTAGAAATTGTCTAATCTGAAGAGGAGGCACGGGGAGCGGATCAGAGAGATCCATGATAGAAAATGCCCAGGTACAATGCTTAGATTACTTTTGTATCTTCCGCCAACACTCTGTAATGTAGATATATAGTTATTCAAATAATTATTTTATCCCTCTACAAATGATTACTTAGTAGTACCTGGTGTGGCAATTACTAAATCAGCCAGTTACGGTTACATCATACATCTCTACCTTGCTGTGAGTGTATATATATATATTTATACACATAGCATGGCAGAGATATATGATGTAACCGGCTGATTATGTAAGTTTCAAACACACAAAAAAAAAAAAAATATATATATATATATATATATATATATATATATATATATATATATATATATATATATATATACACACACACACACACACGTGTGTATATACATAAACTGCAATCATTAATCTGTATTCCAGCAAAAGGCCCCGTCCATAATTACATTACATACATCCCCCACTTAATTAGGATTTGTTATAAGTTCTGAGTTGTTTGTCAACATTCTGAAGATTGTGTGATTATAGGTGTTCCCTTTTCGTCCATCCGCCACCGATCTTCTAAAGAGGATCTGAGTGTGGTGGAGGTCTCTAAAGAGGAGGAGGAGAAAGAAGAGGACGCAGAGCAGGCCAGACCCTTTGGGCAGCAGAATACCCCTCCCCCACCTGAAGTGGGCAATGTTGTGGAGGTTGAGGCAGAAGCCTCCCCCAGCCCTCTGCCCAGTTAATGAAGAGGAGGAGGTCGTCACCACCTCCCGCCAAGAGGGTAAATATGTGTACACATCAAAATAAATCTGTACCCATAACATTTACTGAAACATAAACTCTTTTTACCCCATGTCAGTTTTCAACATCCTTTCAAGTAAATTTTTAGCAAATCTGTCATGTGTCACTTTATGTGCCATTCATTTTAAAATGATTTTACTTATCCAGGCCATTGTCAGATTTTCTCGTCACATATTGTACTTCATCATAAAAAAGTCTTACAATATAGTCCATCCCCCAAAAATTTATTTTTTAAAAAAATCTAATTTTTTTCCCCTAATTTATTAAATTAAATATCTCTACTTTTATGCTAAATAGCAACACCTTTAAAAATAGTTATTACTTAATTTTCCCATTATGTCTGCTTCATGTTTGGATCAGTTTTAAAATGACATTTAATTTATTCTTGACATAACAAAGCTTAGAAGTTTATAAGCAAATATCCAAATTTATACGAACAATTACCAAACCAAATGTAATGTTATGGTGCTTACATAATGTAAACACATAAATCCCCCCATTGTTGAAACTACACCCCTCAACCAATTTAAAAAAAAAATTGCAAACTTTGTAAACCCTTTTGTTGCCTAAAGAAAATTCACTGAAAAAGTAAAAGAAATTACAATATTATTTTTTTTTTTTCTGAATGTACATTTTTAATTATATTTTATGCAACTCATCGAGGATTTACAGCAAAACAAAACACTTAATCTATTACCCTAAATCCGGAGTTTACAAAAACACCCCATGTGCAATCAGAAACTGATGTATGGGCACACAGCAGTGTTCAGAGTGGAAGGAGCACCATATGGCGTAAGAAGAGAGGGTTTAGCTCAAATGGTAATTGGCTATGTTGCATGTGAAGAAATCCAAAGCTAACCTAAAAGGCGGAAAACAAGAAAGAGCTACCCCATTCCGGAAACTACCCTCCTGAAGTTTTGAAGCTGTGTAGTGACCACTTTTACCAATCAGGCATTTCACAAACGCTTTCAAATAAAAAAAACAATAAAAAAAAATGTGTCATGAAAAAGTTGTTATTCCCCACATTTTTAACTAACACAAGGGGTAATAGGACTAAAGACACCACACATTTAGTTCCCCCATTTCCACCAAAAAACACCAACACCCCATATGTACCACTCTTTGTGCAACTATAAAAACTACAGTAATAGAAAAAAACAACCCTGAACACAAACTCTATATTCGACATATAAACCATTTACTAACCAAATAACTAACATTATGCACTACTGAACTATCATTAACTTACCAACTGTATAATTATTATAATAAATGTTGTTAAATAACTGATTGAAATTTCATTCGGCAATGCTTACACAAATGCTACACACTATAAACAAATTTCCTCTAAATATGAATTTCTTATTTTTTTGTTATTTTATTACAGTAATCATTGGAAAAAAATGCAGCAGACTCAGCAAAGAGCCGTGACAGACATCCGGGTGCAGCTGCAGAGTCTGAACAAAAGGGTGCAGCAGAAGGGTGCAGCAGCTGGAGGAGATGCAGCCGATCTGCAGGAATTATGTGACCTCCAGGAGCTACTGACCAAATTGCCATAGATCAAATTTTTGGTTATTTAAACATTAATATTAGTTTTTTTTTCAGTTTTAACATGTGCTTTTGTTTTTTAATGTTATGCTAGGGTGTCATTTTAAACTATAACTTTGCTGTAAGTACCCTGTATAGTCTGGGTGCAAATTCTTCACGATCAGGACAGAAAACAGCAGAAGTTAATTGTAATGTTGTATTATAAGGACTACACATAACTTAGAAGGATACTGACAATAGAACAGGTAATGGTATTGTTGTATTATAATGGCTAGACATCCATTAGAAGGATAAGGACAAAAGAAGCAGGTAATGGTAACGGTGTAGTATAAGGCCTACACATAACGAGGATAAGGATAACAGCATCAGCAGGTAGATGGTAATTTAACGGTGTAGTTGAAGGCCTACACACAGCTCAGCTAAAGTCTGCAGGAATAGACAGCAGCATGTTCTTAGTTTGCAGCAGTAAAAAGTGTTCACAGGAATGGGCCCCTGCCATACTGGTGAAACTACTAAAATAAAGTTATGAAACCCCAACAGCAGTATGTTTGTTCTTCGATTACATCAGGAAAGTCATTCCTGATGTAATCATTTTCCATAACAAACTTTGTCAAATTTTTTGTAAAGATTGTAAATAGTGGTGGACGAACATCTGACGTGACGGGATGAAATGTTCGCGAACCGCAAGTTCGCGGCGGGTCCCATTCATTTTAATGGCAGGCGAACCTGAAAAACCTTCAGCTCATATTTGCAGCCAATAAATAATTACTAGAAGTGCACAAATAGTCCCACAACATGGACAGTGACATACCAGATGTATTATTCAAATTTGCAATCTCCATTTATTATTTTTTTAATGCGAAATATCGGCAATATATTTTCCGCGTATGCGCATGCGCAAATGCACTATACAGTACCCAAATGCACTATAAAGAAAGTATATTGGTATATAACACCATGCTTCAATCAGTTTTTTTGGGGGGGGGCGACTGGTATATCACACCGGTAGAAATAGTTTGTTCCAATAACGCTTGTCCCTCTATATACCTGCAGTATTGCAGCAGAACCGCACACAACTGCCACACAATACAAATGCACTATAATATGCTTTCTGTGTTGGTGCATCTGTGCGACCACCGCCTCTTCCTCCAAACTACACATGTCACTCGCATGACCTTTATTCCATGTGGGGTCTAGTACCTAATCATCCTCCATCCACTCTTTACCCCTGCCCTCCTTGTCGGTCTGCAGACTGCAGAAAGCCGCAGCAGTTGGCACCTGTGTTTCGTCATCATTAGAGACATGCTGCGGTGGTCTTCCCATGTACTCATCCTGAAACATAAGTGGTTGGGCATCAGTGAACTCAATCTCTTCCACTTCTGGGGCAGTGCTATGAGGATGGCCCACGGAAACCCTGCCAGCAGAGTCATCAAAAAGCAGAAGAGACTGGTGCATGACTTGGGGCTCAGACTGCTTGGCTGATTTGCAAGGGGGTGAGGTGAAAGACTGATAGACATCGGCTGCAGGTGCCAACTCTGATCTTTCAGCAAGGGACTGGGTAGGAGACATTGTGAAGAAACTGGAGGCACTGTCAGCCACCCAATCTATTATCGCCTGTACTTGTTCTGGCCTCACCATTCGTAGAGCCGCATTTGGCCCTACCAAATAACGCTGAAGGTTCTGTCGCCTACTCGCACCTGAGGAAGGTTTTTCACTTGTGCGTGTAGCTGGCACAGATCGACCACGTCCTCCCCCTGCAACAGGAGCTCCACCACCAACACCAGCAGCACCACGACCAGGGCCACATGCCTTATTTGACGCTCTCCTCATTCTTTTCGTTCACCCACCAAACTAACAGATGGTTTATATCAGGCAACAATGTAATCGCCAATAGTCAACAATTTAGTTCACTGACAGTAAGGCACTGCCGGTGTCATAAAGGACACATTTATTGAGGTCACACAACAGTGTGACAGGCAAATTTTATACAATCACTTCACCATCACAAAAAAATTGAATTTGTCAACCAACAATGTAACAGCAGTATTGACTGGTTGTATTGGACTGTCAGAAATGCAGCAAAAGCCACAAATGTATTATCTTGCACAAAATGGGCGTTTTTTTAAAAGCACAATTTAACAGCAGTATTTAATGCTTGTATTGGACTGTCAATAATGCAGCAAAGGCCACAAATATAGTATCTTGCACAAAATAGGTGTTTTTTTTTAAACCAGAATATAACAGCAGTATTTAACGCTTGCATTGGACTCTCAGAAATGCAGCAAAGGCCGCAAATGTAGTATCTTGCACAAAATGGGTGTTTTTTTTTAAACCAGAATATAACTGCAGGAATGGGCCCCCACTAGACCAGGGCAACACCACAAATAAACTAAGACACCTCTAACAGCAACAGGTTCTTAGTTTGCAGCAGGAATGTGTTCCCAGGAATGGGCCCCCACTAGACCAGGGCAACACCACAAACAAACTAAGACACCTCTGACAGCAACAGGTTCTTAGTTTGCAGCAGGAATGTGTTCCCAGGAATGCCCCCCCCCCCCATACCTGGGCAACACCAAAGATATACTAAGACACCTCTGACAGCAGCATGCTCTTTGCTTACATAATTAATGTGTTAACATGAATACAAAATGCTCTATTTTCCATTAAAACATTTTTTTATCAAAGGTATTTTCATTTTTGAAAGCACACTATTAATTCTTAAAAAATTATCTATTCATGCCGCCAGCACCAGTCTGCTGTCAGATTCCATATCGGGCAAATAGAGTCTGTAGCAGAACACTGCGGTAACGCAGCCTGCCTCACCATGTGCTGATTCCTCCAAGTCAGAGGGCAGTAGGAGTGGTGGAGTTTAGCAGCGGCTCTCTCATACTCTGTCTGTGAGGAGGCATGGGTACCGCCGCTCTCCCCACCCTTACACTGTCGGCCCCGCACACACGCTGTGCTCCTGCCACCGGCTGGACCCATCCATCCTCTGCCCATCTGAGCACAGAAACCAGTGATGAGCCACCTTGCCTCGGCCTGGGTCTGGAACTGTCCCTGGGTCTGCCTCCGGGATCATTCCCCCTTCCTGTTGGGGATGACTCAGCCATGGCCCACGGTTGCTGGCCGGGTGCTCTGCGGCTGCCTCCAGTGCGCAGCCTGGATCATTGATCGCAGGTCAGGCTGCTGAATAATCCTTTAGCTGCAATGCTTGACTACACATGGGGGTTGTGTCACAGAACCCGGGCCAGACATCACTATGCAGGGGTTGACAGGCACCAGGGAGCACCTCCACTCTCATCCAGCAGAGGCGAGTTAGTAGTCTGTACTGAAGCCAACATGTGTTCACCAAGACATAGAACTGCAGGTAAACATCATCCACAAAACAAATGCAGCTCTGCTTCATCTCTGTTGACTTGACATAGAAAATTAGATCCGTTAGGTTCATTAAAAACCTACAGCTATCCGGTCAAATAATATTCTTAGGTCTGGAGGGGGAGAAGAATCTAGTGAGAGATGGGTAGATAGTTAAATTCAAACAGGATGAGGCACATGTATGATGAAGCAGAGATGAATTTGTTTTGTGGAGGAAGTTTACCTGCAGTTCTATGTCTTGGTGAACACATGGTGGCTTCAGAACAGACTACTAACTCGCCTCGGCTGGATGACAGTGGAGGTGCTTCCGGGTGCCTATCAGCCCCTTCATAGTGATGTCTTGCCACCCAAGAGATCACCTGCTCAGCTGAAGCTGCTGGGACCAGCCACCTGCTGGGTGAGATAGGCGGGGACAACTGGAGCATGAGGCTGAGGGTTTGCCTGCTCCAGCCGGAGGATCAGACAGGACCACAGGTTTTGCATATGGGCATCCCTCTGGCTGGCTGGGATGAACTGCTCCAGTTCCCCCTTGCAGCAGGGGTCTAAAAGGGTGGCCAACCAAAACTCATCCCTCTCCATTAATTTTCCTAATCCGGGGGTCCCTTCTGAGGCATCGCAGCATGTGGGGAGCCATGGGGAAGAGGACAGCCAGATGTGACTCTTCTCGACTGCCTGGGACCATGAATTCTTGGTCCTCCTGCTGCTCCCTGTGGGAGCCACCCCACCCCTGGACTAATGGTGCCCCCAGCACTGGCTCCATTTCTGACCAGGTCCAGACTCCTGGACATCAGCAAAAGCCTCCACAAATTCTTCCTCCTCCTCGTCCTGGGCCTGGTCTTGGTGGAGCAGTGTTGCCTCGTCTTGTTCCACCAAGGCACTCTCCCCAGCCTTGAGCAGGCGATCTAGTGTCCTGTCCAGCAGGAACACTATGGGGAGCACATTATTGAGGCCAACATGCTTCCCGCTGACCATCTTTGTTGCCTGCTCGAATGGGGCCAACACGTGGCAGACCTGGTGTATCTGCCCCCACTCCGCATTGGTGATGTAGGGGAGTGGGTGTGATGGCCCGGAAGTGACTTGGTCCAACAGTCCAGTAAATGCCTAATGTTTGGGACCTCTACTCCACTGGCCTGCAGTCAAATTGTTATCCACTGACCGTCTAAAATACCTCCAGCCATATAATTACTTGCTCTTTTCTGTCAGGTGAATGCATAATGTTTGGGGCCTGTACTCCACTGGCCTGCAGTAAAATTGCTTTCCACTGACCGCCTTATACGCCTCCAGTCACATAATCACTTGTTCTTTTCTGTCCAGTGAATGCATAATGTTTGGGGCCTGTAATCCATTGGCCTGCAGTAAAATTGTTATCCACTGACCGCCTAATATACCTCTAGCCACATATTTACTTGTTCTTTTCTGTCAGGTGAATGCATAATTTTTGGGGGCTGTACTCCACTGGCCTACAGTAAAATTGTTATGCACTGATCGTCTAATATACCTCCAGCTACATAATCACTTGTTCTTTTCAGTTAGGTGAATGCATAATTTTTGGGGCCTGTACTCCACTGGCCTGCAGTAAAATTGTTATCCACTGACCGTCTAATATACCTCTAGCCACATAATAACTTGTTCTTTTCTGTCTGGTGAATGCCTAATCTTTGGGGCCTGTACTCCACTGGCCTACAGTAAAACTTGGGAACCTATATATAGCCCAAAATAAATTCCAGGGCCCAACCCTAACTATATCATGAAAACCAACCAAAAGGAATGGGTCAATTGGGTACAAAAACATTTTTAATACTGAGGTAATCACATAACATGATTTTATTGAGAATCACAACAAAACATAATTGGCACAAGTCACAAAACACATTTAACACAGGTCACACTACATAAAGGTATTAAAAACCAAGAGGACCGATGGTGGACTGCTGGTATATATTTATAAAGTACAAGTGCAATAATTCTGATTGGTCGCTAGTAGAGAGGTATATTACACCAAACCACTATGGCTCCAAAATACAAAGTACAATAAAACCCATATGCATATTTATACAACAGATACCACAGCATGTGGGTGATAATACACACCGCAAGGGCTGACTGAGGCAATAGGGTAACTAAAAATGTAATAGGCACATATAGAATACTGACCAACCAACCTAGTATACCACACATGAACACCACCGGTCCACTCCCCAACGCACGTTTCACGTTTAGCTTTTTCAACAGTAAAACAGTAACAGTAAAATTGTTATGCATTGACTGTCTGATATACCTCCAGCCACATAATTACTTGTTCTTTTCTGTCAGGTGAATGCATAATTTTTGGGGCCTGTACTCCACTGGCCTACAGTAAAGTTGTTATCCACCACATAATTACTTGTTCTTTTCTGTCTAGTGAATGCTACATTTTTGGGGCCCGTACTCCCGTGGCCTAAAATAACATCTTTCTATTCTCCAGCAGGGCACATTTTTGAGAGTTTCCCTTTAAGACACATAAAAATGGCCCCTGATTAAAATACATATGTTTTGTGGGAATTTTTGCCATTGATCCCCCTCTGGTATGTCACTGTCCATGCTGTGGGACTATTTGTGCAGTTCTTGTAAGTATTTGGTGGCTGCAAATATGAACTGAAAGTTTTTCAGGTTCGCCTGCCATTAAAGTAAATGGGGCCTGCCGCAAACATGCGGTTCGCGAACATTTGATCGCGAACGCGCATTCGCCAAACGTCTCGGCCAAAGTTCGTCCATCACTATCTGAAAACTTACATGCTGGTAGGACATCTGTAGAAAGATTTCAAGCTAAACCATAATTTGGACTGCAAAAATGCACCACTCATGTATATTTCAAAATGTATCCCAATGTGAATTGAGCAGCTGCCTGTTCAATTACGCTATTTTAAATAATGACAAACATTCATTCTGAATTCCTGTGCCATATGTTTTGTGGAAACTCAATTTTTCCATAAATATTTATCACATAGGTAAGACATCATTACTTTCATGCAGGGAATGGTTTTATCCACTGCAAGAGCGTACATAAAAAAAACAAGCAGTATAGTATAATGGATAGGATTACAGCAATGTTTAATTTTGCAGGTGTTTTGATATCCTATGTAATTTACTAATTATATATAATATAGTTAGAGAGATAGATAGATAGCTAGCTAGGAGAATTTATCTCAATTTATCTATTAACTATCTATCTATCATTTTAATATCTCTATATCATACAATTAACACATGTTAAAATTATATACATAAAAAAGTGTGAAACAACTGAAAATATGTCATTCTAGGTTCTTCAAAGTAGCCACCTTTTGCTTTGATTACTGCTTTGCACAATATTGGCATTCTCTTGATGAGCTTCAAGAGGTAGTCACCTGAAATGGTCTTCCAACAGTCTTGAAGGAGTTCCCAGAGATGCTTAGCACTTGTTGGCCCTTTTGCCTTCACTCTGCGGTCCAGCTCACTCCAAACCATCTCGATTGGGTTCAGGTCTGGTGACTGAAGGCCAGGTCATCTAGCGCAGCACCCCATCACTCTCCTTCATGGTCAAATAGCCCTCAGCAAGATGCTGTGGTAGCCATGCCGTTCAGTATGCCTTCAATTTTGAATAAATCCCCAACAGTGTCACCAGCAAAGCACCCACACACCATCACACATCCTCCTCCATGCTTCTGCGTTGCACAAAGACACGGTGGTTGGAACCAAAGATCTCAAATTTGGACTCATCAGACCAAAGCACAGATTTCCACTGGTCTAATGTCCATTCCTTGTGTTCTTTAGCCAAAACAAGTCTCTATCTGCTAGGAAACCACTGCTAAGGACAGGCTACAAGCAGAACTCTACCATGAAGGCCTGATTCACACAGTCTCCTCTTAACAGTTGTTCTAGAGATGTGTCTGCTGCTAGAACTCTGTGTGGCATTGACCTGGTATCTAATCTGAGCTGCTGTTAACCTGCCATTTCTGAGGCTGGTGACTCAGATGAACTTATCCTCCTCCGCAGCAGAGGTGACTCTTGGTCTTACTTTCCTGGGGTGGTCCGCATGTGAGCCAGTTTCTTTGTAGCGCTTGATGGTTTTTGTGACTGCACTTGGGGACACTTTCAAAGTTTTCCCAATTTTTCGGACTGACTGACCTTCATTTAAGTAATGATGGCCACTCGTTTTTCTTTACTTAGCTGCTTTTTTCTTGCCATAATACAAATTCTAAACAGTCTATTCAGTAGGACTATCAGCTGTGTATCCACCTGACTTCTCCACAACGCAACTGATGGTCCCAACCCCATTTATAAGGCAAGAAATCCCACTTATTAAACCTGACAGGGCACACCGGTGAAGTGAAAACCATTTCAGGTGACTACCTCTTGAATTTTTCCAGTCTTCAACAGTCCAATTTTGGTGAGCTCATGCAAATTGTAGCCTCTTTTTTGCATTTGTAGTGGAGATGAGTGGTACCCGATGGGGTCTTCTGCTGTTGTAGCCCATCCGCCTCAAGGTTGTGCATGTTGTTGCTTCACAAATGCTTTGCTGCATACCTCGGTTGTAACGAGTGGTTATTTCAGTCAACGTTGCTCTTCTATCAGCTTAAATCAGTCGGCCCATTCTCCTCTGACCTCTAGCATCAACAAGGCATTTTCGCACACAGGACTGCCGCATACTGGATGTTTTTCCCTTTTCACACCATTCTTTGTAAACCCTAGAAATGGTTGTGCATGAAAATCCCAGTAACTGAGCAGATTGTGAAATACATGCCACGCTCAAAATTGCTTAAATCACCTTTCTTTCCCATTCTGACATTCAGTTTGGAGTTCAGGAGATTGTCTTGACCAACTGCCATGTGATTGGTTGACTAGATAATCGCATTAATGAGAAATAGAACAGGTGTTCCTAATAATTCTTTAGGTGAGTGTATATATATTTATTAATAATATTTCAGTGCAATAATTAATAATATATATATATATATATATATATATATATATATATATATATATATATATATATATATATATGACGATATAAAATTGGTGACAATTCAAGGATAATAATAATCAATTATATCCAATCAAGAAGACAAAATATCCTATAGGATATAGATCTAATCAATAATTAAACGTGTATCTTAGTAATAACAGAAAACAAAATATACACTATATACACAATATATGATTTCTCCCAGCGAACAGATTCTCCTAATTCAAAATTTAACAGTGCATAATGACTTCATCTCATCATGCATGAGTTTTGTTATAACTCTAGATTACAATCCAAATAAAATTAAGCTTCCACCATGTTATAATGTATATATCACCATGTAATATATATCAATTCAATTAGACCATCTGACTAGAACTATAATCAGTTCTTTGGCGATCACACAATTGTAGATATATCAATTGTATAGATTTATCTCCCTAGAATGAAAAGGCACAATTGATACTGCAGTTACAATTATCTCAAATCAATCTAGATCCTACAAAGAACAATATGGTCTATTTGAATATAAATATATACACATATGTGTCCATACTCAACTGATCACTTATCTCAACATGTCCTGAGATGTGTGTCACGAAATTATGTTATATCTAAATTGAATAAATTGCAATTCAATGTTCAGACAGCAGGTGGCACATTGTGTTACTAGCTAAATACCTGAACTCTGGTAATGGAATTACAATTGTGAAATTTGGTCGGGTTCACACCAGGTCTTTGTCTTACATTTAACATATAAAAAATGGATGCTCTTTTTTTTTACTGTGCAAAGATTAGCATATATTTTGACCTGTGCCATTGTTCATTACAATTCTATATGCCATATACTTTGATTTAGATACACTTGGTGTCAGTATACAGTGCTAGTCTAGTATTATATTTATTATATTCAAAATAACCCACACCAACCACAGTATTGTGCAGAGATTATTATATGCTTTTAACAGTCCCATTACATGTTACAAATGTACAGTCGTGGCCAAAAGTTTTGAGAATGACAAATATTAGTTTTCACAAAGTTTGCTGCTAAACTGCTTTTAGATCTTTGTTTCAGTTGTTTCTGTGATGTAGTGAAATATAATTACACGCACTTCATACGTTTCAGTTTCAATGGCTTTTATCGACAATTACATGACATTTATGCAAAGAGTCAGTATTTGCAGTGTTGGCCCTTCTTTTTCAGGACCTCTGCAATTCGACTGGGCATGCTCTCAATCAACTTCTGGGCCAATTCCTGACTGATAGCAACCCATTATTTCATAATCACTTCTTGGAGTTTGTCAGAATTAGTGGGTTTTTGTTTGTCCACTCGCCTCTTGAGGATTGACCACGAGTTCTCAATGGGATTAAGATCTGGGGAGTTTCCAGGCCATGGACCCAAAATGTCAATGTTTTGGTCCCCGAGCCACTTAGTTATCACTTATGGCACGGTGCTCCATCGCGCTGGAAAATGCATTGTTCTTTACCAAACTGTTGTTGGATTGTTGGAAGAAGTTGCTGTTGGAGGGTGTTTTGGTACCATTCTTTATTCATGGCTGTGTTTTTGGGCAAAATTGTGAGTGAGCCCACTCACTTAGATAAGAAGCAACCCCACACATGAATGGTCTCAGGATGCTTTACTGTTGGCATGACACAGAACTGATGGTAGCGCTCACCTTTTCTTCTCCGGACAAGCCTTTTTCCTGATGCCCCAAACAATCGAAAAGAGGCTTCATCGGAGAATATGACTTTGCCCCAGTCCTCAGCAGTCCATTCAGCATATTTTCTGCAGAAGATCAATCTGTCCCTGATGTTTTTTTGGGAGAGAAGTGGCTTCTTTGCTGCCCTTCTTGACACCAGGCCATCTTCCAAAAGTCTTTGCATCACTGTGCGTGCAGATGCGCTCACACCTGCCTGCTGCCATTCCTGAGCAAGTTCTGCAGTGGTGGCACTCTGATCCCGCAGTTGAATCCTCTTTAGGAGACGATCCTCAAACTTGCTGGACTTTCTTGGACGCCTTCTTAACAAGAATTGAACCTCTTTCCTTGAAGTTCTTGATGATCCTATAAATTGTTTATTGAGGTGCAATCTTTGTAGCCAATGTAACCAATATCCTTGCCTGTGAAGCCATTTTTATGTAACGCAATGATAGCTGCACGCGTTTCTTTGCAGGTCACCATGGTTAACAATGGAAGAACAATAATTTCAAGCATCACCCTCCTTTTAACAGGTCAAGTCTGCCATTTTAACCCAATCAGCCTGACAATGATCTCCAGCCTTGTGCTCGTCAACATTCTCACCTGAGTTAACAAGACGATTACTGAAATGATCTCAGCAGGTCCTTTAATGACAGCAATGAAATGCAGTGGAAAGTTTTTTTGGGGATTAAGTTAATTTTCATGGCAAAGAAGGACTATGCAATTCATCTGATCACTCTTCATAACATTCTGGAGTATATGCAAATTGCTATTATAAAAACTTAAGCAGCAACTTTTCCAATTTCCAATATTTATGTAATTCTCAAAACTTTGGGCCACGACTGTACATAATACAATTCAGACACATTGGGTGTCAGTATATACCACAATTTTTGCATGACACTTAAAATATTTTTTGATTATTGATTGTCTGAAGAACTGTGTATCTAATCCTATTATGTGTGATACTGCCTGCTAAGCTGCGTATCTAATCCTATTATGTGTGATACTGCCTGTTGAGTTGTGTATCTAATCATATTCTGTGTGATACTGTCTGCTGAGCTGTGTATCTAATCCTACAGTGTGATACTGTCTGTAGAGTCATGTGTCTAAGCCCATTGTGTTTGATACTGTATGCTGAGTTGTGTATCTAATCCTATCATGTGTGACACTGCCTGCTGAGCTGCGTATTCAATCCTATGATGTGTGATACTGCCTGCTGAACTGCGTATCTAATCCTACCATGTGTGATACTGTCTGCTGAGCTGTGTTTCTAATCCTATTAGATGTGATACTGTGTATGAAGCTATTATATGTATGTGATTAGAGTGTGATACTTTCTGCTGACCTGTGTTTATAATTAGAGTTGAGCGAACACCTGGATGTTCGGGTTAGAGAAGTTCGGCCGAACATCCCGGAAATGTTCGGGTTCGGGATCCGAACCCGATCCGAACTTCGTCCCGAACCCGAACCCCATTGAAGTCAATGGGGACCCGAACTTTTCGGCACTAAAAAGGCTGTAAAACAGCCCAGGAAAGAGCTAGAAGGCTGCAAAAGGGAGCAACATGTAGGTAAATCCCCTGCAAACAAATGTGGATAGGGAAATGAATTAAAATTAAAATTAAAATAAAAATTAACCAAAATCAATTGGAGAGAGGTCCCAAAGCAGAGAATCTGGCTTCACGTCACCCACCACTGTAAGAGTCCATTTTCATAAATTTAGGCCCAGCACCCAGGCAGAGGAGAGAGGTCCCGTAACAGAGAATCTGGCTTCATGTCAGCAGAGAATTAGTCTGCATGTCATAGCAGAGAATGAGGCTTCACGTCAGCCACCACTGCAACAGTCCATTGGCATATATTTAGGCCCAGCACACACACAGGCAGAGGAGAGAGGTCCCGTAACAGAATCTGTCTTCATGTCAGCAGAGAATTAGTCTGCATGTCATAGCAGAGAATGAGGCTTCACGTCAGCCACCACTGCAACAGTCCATTGGCATATATTTAGGCCCAGCACCCAGGCAGAGGAGGGAGGTCCCGTAACAGAGAATCTGTCTTCATGTCAGCAGAGAATCAGACTGCATGTCATAGCAGAGAATGAGGCTTCACGTCAGCCACCAATGCAACAGTCCATTGGCATATATTTAGGCCCAGCACACAGGCAGAGGAGAGAGGTCCCGTAACAGACAATCTGGCTTCATGTCAGCAGAGAATTAGTCTGCATGTCATAGCAGAGAATGAGGCTTCACGTCAGCCACCACTGCAACAGTCCATTGGCATATATTTAGGCCCAGCACACAGGCAGAGGAGAGAGGTCCCGTAACAGACAATCTGGCTTCATGTCAGCAGAGAATCATTCTGCATGTCATAGCAGAGAATCAGGCTTCACGTCACCCAACATTGGAACAGTCCATTGGCATATATTTAGGCCCCGGCACCCAGACACAGGAGAGGTTCATTCAACTTTGGGTAGCCTCGCAATATAATGGTAAAATGAAAATAAAAATAGGATTGAATGAGGAAGTGCCCTGGAGTCCAATAATATATGGTTAAGGGGAGGTAGTTAATGTCTAATCTGGACAAGGGACGGACAGATCCTGTGGGATCCATGCCTGGTTCATTTTTATGAACGTCAGCTTGTCCACATTGGCTGTAGACAGGCGGCTGCGTTTGTCTGTAATGACGCCCCCTGCCGTGCTGAATACACGTTCAGACAAAACGCTGGCCGCCGGGCAGGCCAGCACCTCCAAGGCATAAAAGGCTAGCTCTGGCCACGTGGACAATTTAGAGACCCAGAAGTTGAATGGGGCCGAACCATCAGTCAGTACGTGGAGGGGTGTGCACACGTACTGTTCCACCATGTTAGTGAAATGTTGCCTCCTGCTAACACGTTGCGTATCAGGTGGTGGTGCAGTTAGCTGTGGCGTGTTGACAAAAGTTTTCCACATCTCTGCCATGCTAACCCTGCCCTCAAAGGAGCTGGCATTGACACAGCTGCCTTGGCGACCTCTTGCTCCTCCTCTGCCTTGGCCTTGCACTTGTTCCCCTGTGACATTTGGGAATGCTCTCAGTAGCGCGTCTACCAACGTGCGCTTGTACTCGCGCATCTTCCTATCACGCTCCAGTGCAGGAAGTAAGGTGGGCACATTGTCTTTGTAGCGTGGATCCAGCAGGGTGGCAACCCAGTAGTCCGCACAGGTTAAAATGTGGGCAACTCTGCTGTCGTTGCGCAGGCACTGCAGCATGTAGTCGCTCATGTGTGCCAGGCTGCCCAGGGGTAAGGACAAGCTGTCCTCTGTGGGAGGCGTATCGTCATCGTCCTGCCTTTCCCCCCAGCCACGCACCAGTGATGGACCCGAGCTGCGTTGGGTGCCACCCCGCTGTGACCATGCTTCATCCTCATCCTCCTCCACATCCTCGTCCTCCAGTAGTGGGCCCTGTCTGGCCACATTTGTACCTGGCCTCTGCTGTTGCCAAAAACCTCCCTCTGAGTCACTTCGAAGAGACTGGCCTGAAAGTGCTAAAAATGACCCCTCTTCCTCCTCCTCCTCCTCCTCCTGGGCCACCTCCTCTTGCATCATCGCCCTAAGTGTTTTCTCAAGGAGACATAGAAGTGGTATTGTAACGCTGATAACGGCGTCATCGCCACTGGCCATGTTGGTGGAGTACTCGAAACAGCGCAACAGGGCACACAGGTCTCGCATGGAGGCCCAGTCATTGGTGGTGAAGTGGTGCTGTTCTGTAGTGCGACTGACCCGTGCGTGCTGCAGCTGAAACTCCACTATGGCCTGCTGCTGCTCGCACAGCCTGTCCAGCATGTGCAAGGTGGAGTTTCACCTGGTGGGCACGTCGCATATGAGGCGGTGAGCGGGAAGGCCGAAGTTACGCTGTAGCGCAGACAGGCGAGCAGCAGCAGGATGTGAACGCCGGAAGCGCGAACAGACGGCCCGCACTTTATGCAGCAGCTCTGACATGTCAGGGTAGTTGTGAATGAACTTTTGCACCACCAAATTCAGCACATGCGCCAAGCAAGGGATGTGCGTCAAATTGGCTAGTCCCAGAGCTGCAACGAGATTTCGCCCATTATCGCACACCACCAGGCCGGGCTTGAGGCTCACCGGCAGCAACCACTCGGTCTGTTGTTCTATACCCCGCCACAACTCCTGTGCGGTGTGGGGCCTGTCCCCCAAACATATGAGTTTCAGAATGGCCTGCTGACGTTTACCCCGGGCTGTGCTGAAGTTGGTGGTGAAGGTGTGTGGCTGACTGGATGAGCAGGTGGAAGAAGAGGAGGAGGAAGCCGAGAAGGAGGAGGTGGCAACAGGAGGCAAAGAATGTTGCCCTGCGATCCTTGGCGGCGGAAGGACGTGTGCCAAACAGCTCTCCGCCTGGGGCCCAGCTGCCACTACATTTACCCAGTGTGCAGTTAGGGAGATATAGCATCCCTGGCCGTGCTTACTGGTCCACGTATCTGTGGTTAGGTGGACCTTGCCACAGATGGCATTGCGCAGTGCACACTTGATTTTATCGGATACTTGGTTGTGCAGGGAAGGCACGGCTCTCTTGGAGAAGTAGTGGCGGCTGGGAACAACATACTGTGGGACAGCAAGCGACATGAGCTGTTTGAAGCTGTCTGTGTCCACCAGCCTAAATGACAGCATTTCATAGGCCAGTAGTTTAGAAATGCTGGCATTCAGGGCCAGGGATCGAGGGTGGCTAGGTGGGAATTTACGCTTTCTCTCAAATGTTTGTGAGATGGAGAGCTGAACGCTGCCGTGTGACATGGTTGAGACGCTTGGTGACGGAGGTGGTGGTGTTGGTGGTACATCCCCTGTTTGCTGGGCGGCAGGTGCCAACGTTCCTCCAGAGGCGGAGGAAGAGGCCGAGGCGGCAGCAGCAGAAGAGGCCGAGGCGGCAGCAGCAGAAGAGGTAGCAGGGGGAGCCTGAGTGACTTCCTTGGTTTTAAGGTGTTTACTCCACTGCAGTTCATGCTTTGCATGCAGGTGCCTGGTCATGCAGGTTGTGCTCAGGTTCAGAACGTTAATGCCTCGCTTAAGGCTCTGATGGCACAGCGTGCAAACCACTCGGGTCTTGTCGTCAGCACATTGTTTGAAGAAGTGCCATGCCAGGGAACTCCTTGAAGCTGCCTTTGGGGTGCTCGGTCCCAGATGGCGGCGGGCAGTAGCAGGCGGAGTCTCTTGGCGGCGGGTGTTCTGCTTTTGCCCACTGCTCCCTCTTTTGCTACGCTGTTGGCTCGGTCTCACCACTGCCTCTTCCTCCGAACTGTAAAAGTCAGTGGCACGACCTTCATTCCATGTGGGGTCTAGGACCTCATCATCCCCTGCATCGTCTTCCACCCAGTCTTGATCCCTGACCTCCTGTTCAGTCTGCACACTGCAGAAAGACGCAGCAGTTGGCACCTGTGTTTCGTCATCAGAGACATGCTGAGGTGGTATTCCCATGTCCTCATCATCAGGAAACATAAGTGGTTGTGCGTCAGTGCATTCTATATCTTTCACCGCTGGGGAAGGGCTAGGTGGATGCCCTTGGGAAACCCTGCCAGCGGAGTCTTCAAACAGCATAAGAGACTGCTGCATAACTTGAGGCTGAGACAGTTTCCCTGGTATGCATGGGGGTGATGTGACAGACTGATGGGGTTGGTTTTCAGGCGCCATCTGTGCGCTTTCTGCAGAAGACTGGGTGGGAGATAATGTGAACGTGCTGGATCCACTGTCGGCCACCCAATTGACTAATGCCTGTACCTGCTCAGGCCTTACCATCCTTAGAACGGCATTGGGCCCCACCATATATCGCTGTAAATTCTGGCGGCTACTGGGACCTGAGGTAGTTGGTACACTAGGACGTGTGGATGTGGCAGAACGGCCACGTCCTCTCCCAGCACCAGAGGGTCCACTAACACCACCACGACCATGTCCACGTCCGCGTCCCTTACTAGATGTTTTTCTCATTGTTATGGTTCACCACAACAACAAAAATATTATTTGGCCCAATGTATTGTATTCAAATTCAGCGGGATATAAATTTGAGGCCTAGTATTTAGGCGCTGGGTGACCGGTATGGATTTAGCGACAGAATTAGACTTGGAAATGCACAGTAGCGTGTGTGTGAAGTTATTCTGAATGACCCTATGTGCACCTTGAATATATACCCTTTTAGGGATAGATTTCAAATAGCTCTGATATAGCAGGAACCACTAAATTATGAAATTGCTAAATTGGGAATTGTACTTCAACCCAGAACAAAAAATGTGCTTTGACGGACACTAAATAACTTTCCCAGCCACAACAGGACAGCGGTAACGAGAGATTTAGCGGGATATAAATTTGAGGCCTAGTATTTAGGCGCTGGGTGACCGGTATGGATTTAGTGACAGAATTAGACTGGGATATGGCCAAAAAATAACCACACTATTGCTGGTTAAATGCACTTGGTGACGGGCGCAGCTTGCCCCTGATGTAGTATATGGCCAAAAAATGAACAGACTATTGCTGGTTAAATGCACTTGGTGTCACAGCTTGACGAACCACACTACTGAGGGTTAAATGCACTTGGTGACGGGCGCAGCTTGCCCCTGATTTAGTATATGGCCAAAAAATGAACAGACTATTGCTGGTTAAATGCACTTGGTGTGATAGCTTGACCAACCACACTACTGAGGGTTAAATGCACTTGGTGACGGGCGCAGCTTGCCCCTGATTTAGTATATGGCCAAAAAATGAACAGACTATTGCTGGTTAAATGCACTTGGTGTGACAGCTTCACCCTGATGTAGGCTTTAGCCAAAAAACAACCACACCATTGAGGGTTAAATGCACTTGGTCGCAGCTTGGATGCACTTGGTCGCAGCACCGCACAAGACACAAAATGGCCGCCGATCACCCCAGAAAAAAGTGACTGACAAACGGTCTGGGCAGCCTAAAAACAGTGAGTGAGCATTTGAAATTCAGCAGCTCAATGATGCACAGCTGCAGATCGATCGATTAATCAAGTGAAGTCCTTTGGAGGAGTTAATCTGCCTAATCTCGCCCTACTGTCGCATCCGCAACCTCTCCCTACGCTAATCAGAGCAGAGTGACGGGCGGCGCTATGTGACTCCAGCTTAAATAGAGGCTGGGTCACACGGTGCTCTGGCCAATTGGAGCCATGCCAATAGTAGGCATGGCTGTGACGGCCTCTTGGGGCAAGTAGTATGACGCTTGTTGATTGGCTGCTTTGCAGCCTTTCAAAAAGCGCCAAGAAAGCGTCACAAAAGCGCCAAGAAAGCGACGAACACCGAACCCGGACTTTTACGAAAATGTCCGGGTTCGGGTCCGTGTCACGGACACCCCAAAATTCGGTACGAACCCGAACTATACAGTTCGAGTTCGCTCATCCCTATTTATAATCCTACCTTGTGTGATATTGTCTATGAAGCTATTGTATGTATGTATATAAATAAGAAAAAGTATACATATTAGGTATTTCCACGTCCGTAACGATCTTCTCTATAAAACTATCACATGACCTAACTCCTCAGATGAACGCTGTAAAAATAAATGAAAACTGTTCCAAAACAGCCAATTTTTGGGTCATCTTGCCCCATAAAGTGTAATAATGAATGATCAAAAAATCCTATTTACCCAAAAATGGTACCAATAAAAACTTCAACACTTTCTGCAAAAAACGAGCCCCTGCACAAGACGATCGGCAGAAAAATAAAAAACATATGGCGTTCAGCACAATCCAATCCAGCACAATCTGCCTTCCAAAAACCGTATGGCATTCCTTTCCTTCTGCGCCCTGACGTGTGCCCGTACAGCAGTTTACGACCACATGTGGGGTGTTTATGTAAACCGTGGAATCAGGGTAATACATATTGAGTTTTGTTTGGCTGTTAACCCTCAATGTGTTAAAGAAAAAAAATTATAAAATTGAAAATCTGCCAAAAAAGTGAAATTTAGAAATTTCATCTCCATTTTCCTTTAATTCTTGTGGAACGCCTAAAGGGTTAACAAAGTTTGTAAAATCAGTTTTGAGTAACTTGAGGGGTGTAGTTTCTACAATGGGGTCATTTATGGGGGTTTCCACTATGTAAGCCCCACAAAGTGACTTCAGACCTGAACTGGTCCTTAAAAAGTGGGTTTTGGAAATTTTCTTAAAAATTTTAAGAATTGCTTCTAAACTTCTAAGCCTTCTAACATCCTAAAAAATAAAATGACATTTCCAAAATGATGCCAACATAAAGTAGACATATGGGGAATGTTAAGTAATAAATATTTTATTAGGTATGACTTTGTTTTAGAAGCAGTGAAATTGAAATTTGGAAAATTGTGAATTTTTCCTAATTTTTGGTAATTTTGGGATTTTTTCATAAATAAAGGTGAAATATATTGACTCAAATATATGACCATCATGAAGTACAATGTGTCACGAGAAAACAATCTCAGAATGGCGTGGATAAGTAAAAGTGTTCCAAAGCTATTACCACATAAAGTGACGCATGTCAGATTTGTAAATTTTGACCTGGACACTGGGGCATCAATGACCCTTGGTCATAAAAGGGTTAAGTATGGTTTCCATTAATTTCCCCACTATTGATGTCAGGCTTACTGGCCTATAGTTGACCGATTCCTCCCTACTACCTTTCTTGTGAATGGGCACAACATTTGCTAATTTCCAATCTTTTGGGACGACTCTTGCTACCAGTGATTGGTTAAATAAATCTGTTAATGGTTTTGCTAGTTCACCGCTAAGCTTTTTTAATAGCTTTGGGTGTATCCCAGCAGGTCCCTGTGACTCATTTGTATTAATTTTAGACAGCTGACATAGAACCTCTTCCTCTGTATAGACACATTTTCTTTTGTAAAAACTGAACAGAAGTATTCATTGAGGCAGTCAGCTAGTTTTTTATCTTCTTCCATATACCTTCCTTCTTTTGTCCTTAATTTGGTAATTCCTTGTTTTAGTTTCCTTTTTTTCATTTTTGTATCTGAAGAATGTCTTATTGCCTTTTTTCACAGACTGAGCTAATTTCTCTTCTGCCTGTGCTTTAGAAGCTTTTATAAGTTGCTTGGCCTCTCTCTTCCTAATTTTATAAATTTCCCTGTCATCATTGTTTTGTTTTTGTTTTTCTAATTACTAAATGCTATCTTTTTGTTTTTAATGATTTTGGCCACTTCTGCTGAGTACCACAGTGATCTCTTCCTTTTTTTGCTTTTACTGACTAGCCTAATGCAATTATCTGTTGCCCTCAATAGTGCCACTTTTAAGTAGTCCCATCTCTCCTGGACTTTATTGAAACTGTTCCAATCTGATAGGGACTCGTATACCTCTAATCTAATTTTAGAAAATTAGGTGTTTCTAAAATCTAAAACTTTTGTTGTTGTGTGGTGTCACTGTACTTATAGTAAACCACACTGACTGGTGATCACTAGCTCCAAAGCTTTCCCCTACAGTAATATCAGATACCAAATTCCCCTTTGTGAATACTTAATCTCAAATGGCCTCCTTCCGGGTTGGCTCCTCAACTACTTGCTGTAGAGATAATCCCAGTAGGGCATTTAGAATATCTGTACTCCTGGCAGCTCTAGCTATTTTGGTTTTCCAGTTTACATCAGGAAGATTAAAGTCTTCCATAATGATAACTTCACCTTTAAATGTCATTTGAGCCATTTCCTTAACTAGTAGATCATCTAATTCATTGACTTGGCCAGGTAGTCTGTATATCACACCTACACAAGTTACCTTATGATTATCAAGCTGCAATGTAACCCAAACTGACTATAAATTGGTCTCGCTAACTTGTATTAAATTAGATTTTATGCTATCTTTCACATACAGGGCCACCCCTCCCCCTTTCTTGCCTTCCCTGTCTTTCCTATATAGAGAGAACCCTGGTATTGTTATATCCCAGAGATTACTCCCATTGAACCATGTCTCAGTAGCAGCCACTAACATAGACTCAAGTTCATTGATCTTATTCCCTAAACTGCGAGCATTTGTAGACAAGGCTCTGAGCTTGTCATTTCTTAACCTATGTGCTACTGGCATCTTCTGACATTCTTTCGGGGGGCAGTCGGACTGCTGGATTATCACTCTTTTGCCCCCCTTTCCTAGTTTAAATGCTACTTAGAAAATAGGCTTACAATTATAACACAGGAATACACCCCTAAATAATCCAATATACTGACAAAAAGAGGGGTGTTAAAAAGGACCAAAACAAAAATCTTTATTTAGTCACAGGGTTGTGGGAGTAAATAAATAAAACTACCCTAACAGGCTGCAAAAATGCTCAGACCTTATGAGATAGTAATACAAAGGCCCTATCTGATCTAGGGCTACATATCTATATATACTGGTTCAGCTCTACTAGGTATGGCTCTACGCGTTTCAACATCTGAGACGATGTTACATCAGGAGCCCATACTGTAACCAAGATTGCATCTGTGTTTAAATGTACATAGTCCCTAGGTGCTCAGTCCCTCTCTCACAGGAATCACTCTGGCGCTATGGTGGCCGTAAAAGGTACCGCTCATGCGCTGGCTATTTAACAAGTGTAGCTCCACCTACCCCCACAAGTGAACTGAAAGCGGTCCGCCCCCATAGCGAGTCCGAGCCATGTCACATGAGTCGACAAAACGTCACGTGACCCACGTGCTGTCAAAGAGGGCGGAGGAGCCGTTGAGACATTGCGCTATAGGTAAGGCAGGGACAAAAGGCAGATATTGGAAGGTTAAGGGGAGGGGGATTTGGACTCACAAGGGACAGTTGGACAATAAGACACATGGGTAATACTTGTGGTATGTACAAAATTACACAGCACATACTGTAAATATGAATCTATATATGTAAAAACTCAGGTATAAAAGAAAAAAAACAGATATGAATCCAGAGATTAACCCTTGAAATGGTATAACATATACATCCTATCATAACCCCAGAGGGAACATGAGACATATCTCAATTGAAAGCCATAATTATGACCCTGGGTAACAGGAATGGCACTGAGTGCCAACCAAAAAGATGGCTACATCTCAAGCCTATCCATGATGGTTGGATGCCCAAAAAATAGGGATGAGCGAAATCGAACTGTATAGTTCGGGTTCGTACCGAATTTTGGGGTGTCCGTGACACGGACCCGAACATTTTCGTAAAAGTCTGGGTTCGGTGTTCGTCGCTTTTCTTGGCGCTTTTTGAAAGGCTGCAAAGCAGCCAATCAACAAGCGTCATACTACTTGCCCCAAGAGGCCATCACATCCATGCCTACTATTGGCATGGCTGTGATTGGCCAGAGCACCATGTGACCCAGCCTTTATTTAAGCTGGAGTCACATAGCGCCGCCCGTCACTCTGCTCTGATTAGCGTAGGGAGAGGTTGCGGCTGCGACAGTAGGGCGAGATTAGGCCGATTTACTCCTCCAAAAGACTTGATTAATTGATCGATCTGCAGCTGAGGATCATTGAGCTGCTGATACTCAATTGCTCACTGTTTTTAGGCTACCCAGACAGTTTGTCAGTCACTTTTTTCTGGGGTGATCGGCGGCCATTTTGTGTCTTGTGGTGCGCCAGCACAAGCTGCGACCAAGTGCATTTAACCCTCAATGGTGTGGTTGTTTTTTGGCTAAAGCCTACATCAGGGTGAAGCTGTCACACCAAGTGCATTTAACCAGCAATAGTCTGTTCATTTTTTGGCCATATACTACATCAGGGGCAAGCTACGCCTGTCACCAAGTGCATTTAACCCTCAGTAGTGTGGTTGGTCAAGCTGTCACACCAAGTGCATTTAACCAGCAATAGTGTGGTTATTTTTTGGCCATATCCCAGTCTAATTCTGTCAGTAAACGTATACCTGTCACCCAGCGCCTAAATACTAGGCCTCAAGTTTATATCCAGCTAAATCTGTCGTTACTGCTGTACTGTTGTGGCTGGGCAAGTTATTTAGTGTCCGTCAAAGCACAGTTTTTGTTCTGGGTTGAAATCCAATTCCCAATTTAGCAATTTCCTAATTTAGTGGTTTCTGCTGTATCAGGACTACTTTAAATACATCCCTAAAAGGGTATATCAGAATCAAGGTGCTGATAGGATCATTCTGAATAACTTCACACACACGCTACTGTGCATTTCCAAGTCTAATTCAGTCAGTAAATCTATACCTGTCACCCAGCGCCTAAATACTAGGCCTCAAATTTATATTCAGCTGAATTTGAATACAATACATTGGGCCAAATAATATTTTTGTTGTTGTGGTGAACGATAACAATGAGGAAAACATCTAGTAAGGGACGCGGACATGGTCGTGGTGGTGTTAGTGGACCCTCTGGTGCTGGGAGAGGACGTGGCCGTTCTGCCACATCCACACGTCCTAGTGTACCAACTACCTCAGGTCCCAGTAGCCGCCAGAATTTACAGCGATATATGGTGGGGCCCAATGCCGTTCTAAGGATGGTAAGGCCTGAGCAGGTACAGGCATTAGTCAATTGGGTGGCCGACAGTGGATCCAGCACGTTCACATTATCTCCCACCCAGTCTTCTGCAGAAAGCGCACAGATGGCGCCCGAAAACCAACCCCATCAGTCTGTCACATCACCCCCATGCATACCAGGGAAACTGTCTCAGCCTCAAGTTATGCAGCAGTCTCTTATGCTGTTTGAAGACTCCGCTGGCAGGTTTTCCCAAGGGCATCCACCTAGCCCTTCCCCAGCGGTGAAAGACATAGAATGCACTGACGCACAACCACTTATGTTTCCTGATGAGGACATGGGAATACCACCTCAGCATGTCTCTGATGATGACGAAACACAGGTGCCAACTGCTGCGTCTTTCTGCAGTGTGCAGACTGAACAGGAGGTCAGGGATCAAGACTGGGTGGAAGACGATGCAGGCGACGATGAGGTCCTAGACCCCACATGGAATGAAGGTCGTGCCACTGACTTTCACAGTTCGGAGGAAGAGGCAGTGGTGAGACCGAGCCAACAGCGTAGCAAAAGAGGGAGCAGTGGGCAAAAGCAGAACACCTGCCGCCAAGAGACTCCGCCTGCTACTGACCGCTGCCATCTGGGACCGAGCACCCCAAAGGCAGCTTCAAGGAGTTCCCTGGCATGGCACTTCTTCAAACAATGTGCTGACGACAATACCCGAGTGGTTTGCACGCTGTGCCATCAGAGCCTGAAGCGAGGCATTAACGTTCTGAACCTTAGCACAACCTGCATGACCAGGCACCTGCATGCAAAACATGAACTGCAGTGGAGTAAACACCTTAAAACCAAGGAAGTCACTCAGGCTCCCCCTGCTACCTCTTCTGCTGCTGCCTCGGCCTCTTCTGCTGCTGCCTCGGCCTCTTCTGCTGCTGCCTCGGCCTCTTCTGCTGCTGCCTCGGCCTCTTCTGCTGCTGCCTCGGCCTCTGGAGGAACGTTGGCACCTGCCGCCCAGCAAACAGAGGATGTACCACCAACACCACCACCACCTCCGTCACCAAGCATCTCAACCATGTCACATGGCAGCGTTCAGCTCTCCATCTCACAAACATTTGAGAGAAAGCGTAAATTCCCACCTAGCCACCCTCGATCCCTGGCCCTGAATGCCAGCATTTCTAAACTACTGGCCTATGAAATGCTGTAATTTAGGCTGGTGGACACAGACAGCTTCAAACAGCTCATGTCGCTTGCTGTCCCACAGTATGTTGTTCCCAGCCGCCAATCACTAGTCAATCACTAGTGAAAGTGAAAAAAGTGATCAGTGCAAACGGCCACTTTTTTTTCCACTGGTATTGACTGTTAGGTTTTAGGGATAGTTTAGGCCCCTTGGTTAGGTAGTTTAGGGATCAGTTAGCGGCCAGCCCACCGCACCACAGTCACTTATTCGCTGATTAGCGTATCGCTAATCAGCTTTTGTACATTTATAGTATCTGTAAGTGATCAAAACTGATCACAGTCAGATCTATAATAGTATTAGTGTCACCTTAGCTCACCCTCCACCCAAAACGCAGTGTTTGCCCGATCAGGCCTGATCGGTCGCCCACACGTGCGTTCTCCCACGCACGCCCCGCCGCAGTGACAAAAAAAATTATTATTTTTTGATCACTGCACAATCACTTTACACGCGCTGCAGTGATAAAAAAATCTGTTTTGATATTTTTTATCAACCGTTGCGGCCTCTGGTACTTTGCTAGCCTCCCATTTGTAAGACAGGCTTGCTTTTTTTCTTGGGTAGTCTCAGGGAATACCCCTAAATTTAGTTGCCCAAATGTCAAACAGGGGGTATTCTTCTGAAGAGGCCTACAGGCTTCTGACCCAGTCGGATGAGGAATGGGAACCTGATGAATCTAGCGGGTCAGAATATGAACCTGTAGAAAGCAGTGGCAGTCTGACCCAAAGTTCGGACGAGGAGGTTGAGGTCCCTGATAGCACCAGGCGTACCCGGCCCCGTGTCGCTAGACCACAGGTTGTGCAGGATCCGCTTCAAGGGCAGCAGAGTTGGTCTGGCGCTGTCGGATTACGTGGTGAGGCATACACCAGCAGCGCAGCCCACCCTGGACTTAGTACCAGCACTGCCATAGAACATGGTGAAGTGGCGAGCACCAGAAGGGCAGTTGAAGCTGGTACGGTGGCACGTGCATTAGTTACCCCGTCGCAGCCACCGCAGAGACGGGCCCGTAGAGCCCCTAGAATCCCTGAGGTGCTGGAAAACCCTGATTGGCAGTCCCCAACTTCAGCCGCACCTGTAGTTCCCCCTTTCACCGCCCAGTCTGGAGTTCGGGTTGAGACAGCTCTGATCGGTTCGGCCCTGGGATTTTTTGAGCCGTTCTTGACTACGGCGCTCTTGGACTTAGTTGTGGCAAAAACAAATCAGTATGCCACTCAATTTATATCCGCCAGACCGGGAAGCTATTATGCCCAGCCTTTCCGGTGGAAACCAGTCCAAGTTTCCGAAATTAAAATTTTTCTGGGCCTTCTCCTCAACATGGGTCTAACCAAAAAGCATGAATTGCAGTCATATTGGTCCATGAACCCAATTCATCACATGCCCATGTTCTCTGCTGCTATGTCCAGGGCACGATTTGAGACCATCCTGCGTTTCCTGCACTTTAGCGACAACACCACCTCCCGTCCCAGAGTCCATCCAGCTTTTGACCGGCTCCACAAAATTCGGCCCATCATAGACCACTTCAACCAGAAATTTGCAGATTTGTATACCCCTGAGCAAAACATCTGCGTAGACGAGTCCCTTATACATTTTACCGGGTGCCTTGGCTTCAAACAATACATCCCAAGCAAGCGCGCCCGGTATGGGGTCAAATTGTATAAGCTCTGTGAAAGGGCCACAGGCTATACCCACAAATTTCGGATCTATGAGGGAAAAGATCAGACCCTGGAGCCGGTCGGTTGCCCTGACTACCTGGGGAGCAGTGGGAAGACAGTCTGGGACTTGGTGTCACCCTTATTCGGCAAGGGGTACCATCTTTATGTGGACAATTTCTACACAAGTGTGGACCTCTTCAGGCATTTGTTTCTAGAACAGATTGGCTGCTGTGGCACCGCGCGAACTAGTCGCGCGGGCTCCCCCCAACGGCTCGTTACCACCCGTCTTGCAAGGGGGAAAGAGGGCTGCCTTGTGTAACCAAGAACTGCTCGCGGTGAAATGGAGAGACAAGAGTGACGTTTACATGCTCTCCTCCATTCACGCAGACACGACAGTACAAATTGAGCGAGCAATCCGTGTCATTGAAAAGCCCCTCTGTGTCCACGACTATAATGCGCTAATGGGAGGGGTGGACTTCAATGACCAGATGTTGTCTCCGTATTTAGTTTCCCAACGCACCAGACGCTGGTATAAGAAGGTGTCTGTATATTTGATTCAATTGGCTCTGTATAATAGTTTTGTTCTCTACAGTAAGGCTGGGAGAACAGGATCCTTCCTCAAATTTCAGGAAGAGATCATCGAGAGCCTCCTGTATCCAGGAGGTTCCGTGGCCCCATCCACCAGTGTAGTTAGCCGTCTACACGAGCGACATTTCCCCAATGTCGTTCCTAGTACCTCAGCCCAACCGTCACCCCGAAAAAAATGTTGTGTCTGTAGCAGGAGTGGAATAAGGCGTGACACCCGCTATTTCTGTCCTGACTGCCCTGACCACCCTGCCCTATGCTTTGGAGAGTGTTTCCGGAATTACCACACACAGGTACACCTAGCATAGGGATCACATCTCACCAGGACAGGCACACAGGGCTATTAGGGCCCATTTACACACAGAGCTGCTGCAAACCTCTCCTTTCACCTGGGATAAAGTGCATAATGTACTTCGCCACATCTTTGGGCGATTTGCGCTTTGCACATTGTCCCATGGGGAAGGAGAGGTTTGTCCTATAAAAGGTAAAAAAAAACAAAAAAAACACACACACCAGTAAGCAAAAAAGTTAAAGTTCAGTTTCAAAAGTTAAAAAAAGTTTATATGTTCTGTTCTAAAGTTATTATAAAGTTAATAAAATTTATTGCGTTGCAACCTGGTTTTTTCTTTTTTGTTTTGTTTTTTTTACCTTCCAGGTGGACCAACCGATCAACTAGCTGCAGCACTGATGTGCATTCTGACAGAAGCATTGCGCTGCTGTCAGATTACTCACAAGTCGGTGTATGCGGCGCTGCAAGACGAGATTTCTCCTCTGCAGTAAAAGATACGTTTTCCGAGGCATATGAGCTGAGGAGGTGGCGGTGTTCATATGCTTTGGCAAACACTTTGTATAAATAAAATAAAAAATCCCGGCAATGATTTATTCATCCACATCGATTGATGTGAATGGAGAAATCTGGTTTGCCAGGGCATACGAGCTAAGTGGGTATGGATGTTGGGCGGAGCTCCTATGTCCTGGCAGACGCCTTTCCCCTCTTTTTTTGGGCAGAGATTTTTTTATCCACATTGATCGATGCGAATGAAGAAATCTGTGCCGTTCATTTTTTTCTTTCAGCCCAGAGGCTGAACGAAAAAATAAAAATCTCATTACCTGTATGCTCAATATAAGGAGAATAGCAGAAACTCCTAATGCTGGCCATACATGTAATGATTGCGGAGACCCTCAAATGCCAGGGCAGTACAAACACCCCACAAATGACCCCATTTTGGAAAGAAGACACCCCAAGGTATTCGCTGAGGGGCATAGTGAGTCCATGAAAGATTGAAATTTTTGTCCCAAGTTAGCAGAAATTGAGACTTTGAGAAAAAATAAAAAAAATAAAATCAATTTCTGCTAACTTATGCCCAAAAATGTTTTTTCTATTAACTCGCCAGGCCCCTCATTGAATACCTTGGGGTGTCTTCTTTCCAAAATGGGGTCACATGTGGGGTGTTTAGGGCCCCTAAAAAGCCAGGGCAGTATAAAGCGTGAGAAGAAATCTGGGATCCAAATGCCTAAAAATGCCCTCCTAAAAGGAATTTGGGCACCTTTGCGCATCTAGGCTGCAAAAAAGTGTCACACATGTGGTATCGCCGTACTCAGGAGAAGTTGGGGAATGTGTTTTGGGGTGTCATTTTACATATACCCATGCTGGGTGAGATAAATATCTTGGTCAAATGCCAACTTTGTATAAAAAAAAAAAATGGGAAATGTTTTTTGCCAAGATATTTCTCTCACCCAGCATGGGTATATGTAAAATGACACCCCAAAACACATTCCCCAACTTCTCCTGAGTACGGCGATACCACATGTGTGACACTTTTTTGCAGCCTAGATGGGCAAAGGGGCACACATTCCAAAGCACCTTTCGGATTTCACCGGTCATTTTTTACAGATTTTGATTGCAAACTACTTCTCACGCATATGGGCCCCTAAAATGCCAGGGCAGTATAACTACCCCACAAGTGACCCCATTTTGGAAAGAAGACACCCCAAGGTATTCCATAAGGGGAATGGCGAGTTCCTAGAATTTTTTATTTTTTGTCGCAAGTTAGTGGAATATGAGACTTTGTAAGGAAAAAAATATAAAAAAAATCATTTTCCGCTAACTTGTGACAAAAAATAAAAAAATTCTATAAACTCACTATGCCCATTAGTGAATACCTTAGGGTGTCTACTTTCCGAAATGGGGTCATTTGTGGGGGGTTTGTACTGTCTGGGCATTGTAGAACCTCAGGAAACATGACAGGTGCTCAGAAAGTCAGAACTGTTTCAAAAAGTGGAAATTCACTTTTGTACCATAGTTTGTAAACGCTATAACTTATCCAAACCATTTTTTTTTACCCAAACTTTTTTTTATCAAAGACATGTAGAACAATAAATTTTGTGAAAAATTTATATACGGATGTCGTTTTTTTTTGCAAAATTTTACAACTGAAAGTGAAAAATGTCATTTTTTTGCAAATAAATTGTTAAATTTCGATTAATAACAGAAAAAGTAAAAATGTCAGCAGCAATGAAATACCACCAAATGAAAGCTCTATTAGTGAGAAGAAAAGGAGGTAAAATTCATTTGGGTGGTAAGTTGCATGACCGAGCAATAAACGGTGAAAGTAGTGTAGTGCAGAAGTGTAAAAAGTGGCCTGGTCATTAAGGGGGTTTCAGCTAGCGGGGGTTGAAGTGGTTAAGGGAAAAATATGTTGAATCAGAATTTCATGGTGTCAACAAACCCCCAAAAAGTTGGGACAAGGCCATTTTCACCACTGTGTGGCATCTCCCCTTCTTACAACACTCAACAGACGTCTGGGGACCGAGGAGACCAGTTTCTCAAGTTTAGAAATAGGAATGCTCTCCCATTCTTGTCTAATACAGTGCTCTAACTGTTCAATCGTCTTGGGCCTTCTTTGTTGCACCTTCCTCTTTATGATGCCCCAAATGTTCTCTATAGGTGAAAGATCTGGACTGCAGACTGGCCATTTCAGTACCCGGATCCTTCTACTACGCAGCCATGATGTTGTGATTGATGCAGAATTTGGTCTGGCATTATCTTGTTGAAAAATGCAGGGTCTTCCCTGAAAGAGATGACGTCTGGATGGGAGCATATGTTGTTCTAGAACCTGAATATATTCTTCTGCATTGATGGTGCCTTTCCAGGCATGCAAGCTGCCCATGCCACACGCACTCATGCAACCCCATACCATCAGAGATGCAGGCTTCTGAACTGAGTGTTGATAACAACTTGGGTTGTCCTTGTCCTCTTTGGTCCGGATGACATGGCTTCCCAGATTTCCAAAAATAACTTAGAATCGTGACTTGTCTGACCACAGAACAGTCTTCCATTTTGCCACACTCCATTTTAAATGATCCCTGGTCCAGTGAAAACACCTGAGCTTGTGGATCTTGCTTAGAAATGGCTTCTTTGCACTGTAGAGTTTCAGCTGGCAACGGCGGATGGCACGGTGGATTGTGTTCACTGACAATGGTTTCTGGAAGTATTCCTGAGCCCATTCTGTGATTTCCTTTACAGTAGCATTCCTGTTTGTGGTGCAGTGTCGTTTAAGGGCCCGGAGATCACGGGCATCCAGTATGGTTTTACAGCCTTGACTCTTACGCACAGAGATTGTTCCAGATTCTCTGAATCTTCGGATGATGTTATGCACAGTTGATGATGATAGATGCAAAGTCTTTGCAATTTTTTGCTGGGTAACACCTGTCTGATATTGCTCCACTATCTTTCTGCGCAACATTGTGGGAATTGGTGATCCTCTACCCATCTTGGTGTCACGGCTGTTTAAGGGTAACCAGAGCATACACAGTAAGAAGAGCTACTGACCGGACCCAAACTAGGGAAGAGAAAGGGAGACCCCTGTCAGACCCTCAACACTCCCTATGCTGCTAAAGCACATGCCCGGAACCAAATGGTGGAACGAGGCATGCCCGCGTACCTTAGACTGATGAGCCCTGTAACCCCTACAATAGTGGAAGGGGCACGGCCACCGATGCCCTGCTCAGAATATGGAGGGAACCATGGCCACCTCAGATCCAGTCAGGAAATCACCAGGTACACAACAAAGTCTGCACACTTAGCTGATGGAGCTGCAGCCACAGAGAAGACGGATCCAAGGGCCGCTGGCAATATCCGGAGTGCTTGCAGCAGCAGCAGAACACAGGTCCAGAGAACTAGTAGCTAAAGAAGTGAAGATACTCAAGGCAGAGCTACAACTGAAAAGAGAAATATAATCCATGCCCTGCAATAGGAGGAGGGGTGATTTAAAGGCAGGGAAATCAAAGGCAGGAGAGACAGCTGGGAGTAAAGACCTCATCACAGGGGCGGAGAAACAGAACAGTGAGAACACCTCCAAACTCTAAGTGACATCATCACAGGGGTGGAGACACAGCTGTGAGAACGTCTCAAAGCTCTGGTAGTGACACTTGGCTTCTGAGAGACACTGCCACTCTGAGAAGCTCTTTTTATACCCAATCATGTTGCCGATTGACCTAATTAGTGTTAATTGGTCTTCCAGCTCTTCGTTATGCTCAAATTTACTTTTTCCAGCCTCTTATTGCTACTTGTCCCAACTTTTTGGGGATTTGTTGACATCACGAAATTTTGAATCAACGTATTTTTCCTTTAAAATGATACATTTACTCGAATTAAACGTTTGATCTGTCATCTACGTTCTATTACAAATAAAATATTGACATTTGCCATCTGGCAAGGAAAAGGACCTCAGTTAGGAAGGAAGACTAATGAATCTTTTGATGCATGTATCTTTACAGAGGAAGAGGTTCATTCAGCTGTCTGAAATAAATACAAATAAGTCACAGGGGCCTGATAGGATACACCTAAAGCTATTGAAAGAGCTTAGTGTTGAACTAGCAAAACCATTAACAGATTTATTTAACCAATCACTGGTAACAGGAATCGTTCCAAAAGATTGGAAGTTAGAAAATCCTGTGCCCATTCACAAGAAAGGTAGTAGGGAGGAATCGGACAACTATAGGCCTGTAAGCCTGACATCAATAGTGGGGAAATTAATGGAAATCATACTTAAGGAGAGGGTTGTGGAACATCTTAATTCCATGGATTGAAAGAGGAAAAACAGCATGGGTTTACTTCAGAGAGATCATGTCAAACTAACCTTATTGATTTTTTTTTTTGATTGGGTGACTAAAATATTAGATGGCGGAGGTGCAGTAGACATCGCTTATCTAAACTTTAGTAAGGCTTTTGATACTGTCCCACATAGAAGGTTTATCAATAAATTACAGTCTTGTGCTTGGACTCCCATATTGTTGAATGGATTAGGCAGTGGCTGAGGGACAGACAACAGAGGGTTGTAGTCAATGGCGTATATTCAGACCATGGTCTTGTTACCAGTGGGGTGCCTCAGGGATCTGCTCTGGGACCCATACGTTTAACCACTTCAGCCCCCCTAGCTTAAACACCCTTAATGACCAGGCCACTTTTTACACTTCTGCACTACACTCCTTTCACAGTTTATTGCTCGGTCATGCAACTTACCCCCCAAATGAATTTTACCTCCTTTTCTTCTCACTAATAGAGCTTTCATTTGGTGGTATTTCATTGCTTCTGACATTTTTACTTTTTTTGTTATTAATCGAAATTTAACGAAATTTTTGAAAAAAAATGACATTTCACTTTCAGTTGTAAAAATTTTCAAAAAAAAACGACATCCATTATATAAATTTTTAGCTAAATTTATTGTTCTACATGTCTTTGATAAAAAAAAAATGTTTGGGTAAAAAAAAAAAAAAATGGTTTGGGTAAAAGTTATAGCATTTACAAAAATGTGAATGTGAATGTGAATTTCCGCTTTTTGAAGCAGCTCTGACTTTCTGAGCACCTGTCATGTTTCCTGAGGTTCTACAATGCCCAGACAGTAGAAAAACCCCACAAATGACCCCATTTCGAAAAGTAGACACCCTAAGGTATTCGCAAGAATACAGCGGCTCACCCCCTCACCGTATGGATAAGGTGCTCACCCTCAGGTTCCACCCTCAGGACCTCAGAAAACAAGAGGAGGTGTAAGCAATATGAAGGGGCAGACTCAGCAGGGAAACACAAGATAGTAACGAATAATGGACTTTATTAGTCTAAAAGCAAACCCCTAAAAAAAAATATATAAAAACATACATGTAGACACACATACCTATGCAAATGATGTGAAACTACAATAGGGAGGAATTCTCATGGGTGTATTGAAGTCCCAAAATTCTGTGTATACAACAGGGGTGGGTGTTAGACCCTGAAACGTGTCTGGCATACAGAGTGAGCGTGGACAAAGAAAAAGGAAGCCTGGAACAAAAAGAAATAAGAAATAAAGTAAGAAAACCTGCTTGAATCCAAAAGGTGGAAGAGTAATCCAAAAGCTGGAAGAGCAGTCGCCAAACAGTGATGTAATTAAAGCGTCTACTCGGTCCCCCGGACAACCAGGTTACGTGGGACGCCACGTACGGCCAGCACATCACGTAGCACGCTGTGAGTGCATGGCCGCCTGGATACAATGCTGTGGAGAGCAGTGAAGAGGGGTAAGACCGCGCTCGTTTGCGAGCATTTCAGAATCTATGAAGCAAGCATAATTTATATCTAATCAATTGCACTGTGGAGTGAACACTTTGGATTTAGCTGACACTTGGTACCAGTTGTGTCTTACACGCTACGGAATCCAGCGCAGCATAAACATTGTGCACTGTGGTTTCGGTATACGAGCAGCATCCACGTTTATCCACGTATATTTATAGGACAATGCTGGCACGCTGTTGTATACACAGAATTTTGGGACTTCAATACACCCATGAGAATTCCTCCCTATTGTAGTTTCACATCATTTGCATAGGTATATGTGTGTCTACATGTATGTTTTTATATATTTTTTAGGGGTTTGCTTTTAGACTAATAAAGTCCATTATTCGTTACTATCTTGCGTTTCCCTTCTGAGTGTGCCCCTTCATATTGCTTACACCCTAAGGTATTCGCTGATGGGCATAGTGAGTTCATAGAACTTTTTATTTTTTGTCACAAGTTAGCAGAAAATGATGATTTTTTTTTTCCTTACAAAGTCTCATATTCCACTAACTTGACAAAAAATAAAAACTTCCATGAACTCACTATGCCCATCATGAAATACCTTGGGGTGTCTTTTTTCCAAAATGGGGTCACTTGTGGGGTAGTTATGCTGCCCTGGCATTTTAGGGGCCCAAATGCGTGCAAAGTAGTTTGAAATCAAAATTTGTAAAAAATGGCCTGTGAAATCCAAAAGGTGCTCTTTGGAATGTGGGCCCATTTGCCCACCTAAGTTGCAAAAAAGTGTCACACATGTGGTATCACCATACTCAGAAGATGTAGGGCAATGTGTTTTGGGGTGTCTTTTTACATATACCCATGCTGGGTGAGAAATATCTCGACAAATGACAACTTTTCCAATTTTTTTATACAAAGTTGGCATTTGACCAAGATATTTATCTCACCCAGCATGGGTATATGTAAAATGACACCCCAAAACACATTCCCCAACTTCTCCCGAGTACGGCGATACCACATGTGTGACATTTTTTGCAGCCTAGATGCCAAAATTCCTTTTAGGAGGGCATTTTTAGACATTTGGATCCCAGACTTCTTCTCACGCTTTAGGCCCCCTAAAAAGCCAGGGCAGTATAAATACCCCACATGTGACCCCATTTTGGAAAGAAGACACCCCAAGGTATTCAATGAGGGGCATGGCGAGTTCATAGACATTTTTTTTTGTCACAAGTAAGCGAAAATTGTTTTTTTTTTTCCTCACAAAGTCTCACTTTCCGCTAACTTGGGACAAAAATTTCAATCTTTCATGGACTCAATATGCCCCTCAGAGAATACCTTGGGGTGTCTTCTTTCCAAAATGGGGTCATTTGTGGGGTGTTTGTACTGCCCTGGTGCTATCAGGGACCTTAACCTCCTCATCCGAACTTTGGGTCAGACTGCCACTGCTTTCTACAGGTTCATATTCTGACCCGCTAGATTCATCAGATAAGGGGTCCCATTCCTCATCCGACTAGGTCAGGAGCCTGTAGGCCTTTTCAGAAGAATACCCCCTGTTTAACATTTGGACTACTAAATTTAGGGGTATTCCCTGAGACTACCCAAGAAAAAAAGCAAGCCTGTCTTACAAATGGGAGGCTAGCGAAGTACCGGAAGCCGCTGCGAGTATTAGGTGACACTCATACTATTATAGATCTGACTGATCAGTTTTGATCACTTACAGATACTATGAAAGTACAAAAGCTGATTAGCAATACGCTAATCAGCGAATAAGTGACTCCGGTGGGTGGGCTGGGCGCTAAACGATCGCTAAACTACCTAACCAAGGGGCCTAAACTATCCTAAAATCTATCACTCAATACCAGTGAAAAAAAAAAGTGACAGTTTACACTGATCACTTTTTTCCCTTTCACTAGGTGATTGACAGGGGCAAGAAGGGGTGATCAAGGGGTTAATTGGGGTGCTGGGGGGTGATCTGGGGCTAAGGTGTAGTGTTTGGTGCTACTCACTGTGATGCCTGCTCCTCTGCTGAGACCAACCGACGAAAAGGACCACTAGAGGAGCAGGGAAGCCATTTAACACCTTATATTTATAAATATAAGGTGTTAGATGGCTTCTGATTTGAGATTTGAAAATCGCCAGCCTGCCAGCAATGATCACACATCCTTGTGCACCCACATCTACTGTGTACCGACACAGCTCTTTTTATTTATATTCTTATATAATTTTGATATATTCATATATTTTTTATATATATTTTTGATATGTATCCATAGATTTTTTATATATATTCATATATTTTTTATACATGGAATTTTTTATATATTTTTTTATAAAGTTTTTAACACACTCATCTTTATACATTTACCTCTTACTCATTTATTCTAACGTCATCTACATTAAATCCACGTTATTTCCATATTTTTATCATATTTTCAGTCACCTTTATCAAAATCGCTCCATGCTTGGAACTTCAAGAACCCTTACAGACTTTTACATGGATGAATTCCCCTTTTCCCATTTAATTTCCCCATTTAATTTTGTACAGCACCCAAGGAGTTAATTTTGTGCAGCACCTAATGAACCACTCATTGCCCTGATTGAGAACAGATGGGATTGATTAAAAGAGACAACCTCTAATTGAAGGAGGGGGATAAAAAGGGTGCCAATTACACCAGTGGGTCACCACTGAGGAAGGAGTCAGCTAAGACTCCGAAACGCGTCTAGTGAAGGACCCGCTCACAGAGGACAATAACCAGAAATAGGAAGCGCTTCCACACAAACTAACTAGCCGGCATACCATCCAGTACAGATCCGCACAAACCTGCGGCCCTGAACCACATGGGACGCCGATCGTCTTAGACCACGTGGGACTTCATTTGCACACCACGTGGGATGCCAACACTACGTGGGGCGTAGAGTACATTGCGCACTCCGCTCACAGGCCGGGAACGTGAATCTCCCCCGTAGCGCATAGGACAGGATCGGCAGCACCCAGAAGAGGCCGCAAAGGTAATAACAGGCAGAAGAATCACCTCTGTGTGGGACGCCACCGGAGACCCTCACAACCCACCTGCCTGCTACACCACTTTTTAACAAGTTTTCACCATTTTATGCGACCATTTTAAAACATTTACTACCTGACTCCTACCACTCCTATATGTACTACAATTAGCACTCCATATTGTGCACCACAATCATCACCCTAGCATAGTGTACTATCCCTGGCCGCACAAGCACAGACTACATTGACCAACAACCCATTGAGACACGGTTGATGCACTGAGACTTCCTTTTCCCACCTTTTTCATTATTTCATTCTTTATTTTCCATCTATTTGCTCATTGATTTTTTCTTTGGAATGCCAGACATTCTCCCTGGAATACTATAAGACTATTTTTATCCGGACAATTGTACTATTTACCATTCTTTATATTGCTCCAGTTCGGAATACTGTATCACCCTTTTAACTTTTTTTAGATCAATAAATTAGATTTTATACATTTATTCTTTCCGCTCCCTGCTCTTTTGCTTTTCACTGGATCCCAGATATTAGTGTGCCAGTCTGAACACTAAACCTATCTCCACGTAATCTTATTATAGCCTAGTTATTTGCCATAAGGTGCCATGTTGAACTTCCAGTGACCAGTATGAAAATGTGGGAGAGCAATAACACCAAATTTAACACACCTGCTCCCCATTCTCACCTGAGACCTTGTAAAACTAAAGCTAAGCTAAAGCTAAAAACTAAAGCTGCCAGTGGTTTAGATATTAATGGCTGTGTGTTGAGGGCACACCAAATTTACAAGCTGTACACTGACTACTTTACATTGTATGAAAGAGTCATATCTTCAGTGTTGTCCCGTGAAAAGATATAATAAAATATTAGCAAAAATGTGAAGGGTGTCCTCACTTTTGTGAGATACGATAGATAGAAAGATAGAAAGATAGATATACGCATTCAGATGCTCTTCAGACCCTTTCACTTTTTTCACATTTTATGTTGCAGTCTTGTGCTAAACATTTTTTTTTAAAAATCATGTTTTCCCCCCATCAATCTGCACTCAACCCCCCTTTATAACAAAACGAAAACTGAGTTTTAGAAATGTTTTCCAATTTTTTAAAAGAGAAAAACTAAAAATTTGCACCGACATGAGTATTCAGATCCTTTGCTATGACACTTGAAATTGACCTGTGGGGCCTCCCATTTTTCTTGATCATCTTGAAATATTCCTACACCTTAATAAAAGTCCACTTGGTTAATTCAGTTTACTGGACATGATTTAGAAGGACACACCACAGTCTATAAGGTTTTTTAGCTGAGAATGTATATCAGAGCAAAGAACTGCCTGTACAACCCAGAGACATGATCTTATGGAGGCATAGATCTGAAGGGCGCAATAAAATTTCTGCTGCACTGAAATATGCCAAGAGCACAATGGCATGTATAATTTTTAAATGAAAGAATTCAGGGGCGAATGTGGTTTCACCCCTGAAGAAGCAAATAGGCGAAACATAGGTCGGGCAGATCTATGCGGCTGGATGTATTTTATTTCAATGCTTGTTGACATACTTCCTTTGTGAGTATAATAAACCTTTTTATGACCATATATATGGTGGTATTTAACTATGTGTGCAAACCTCTAATTTCAACAGAGGGATTGTTTTGAGAAAGACTATCCCACTTGCATATTGTGATGTTTGGCTGCATCAAAAAAGGCTGCAATAGTCTGATGACTTTTGGATGCATTTGACTATGCAGTAGATAGCTTCATTTGGGTCTGGCTGAGCTGGTGTGAGTTTGTCTCTGGTGTTCCTGCTCGTCCGTCTCTACAGAAGTTGTGTCAAATTTGTGTTTGTTATATTCCCTGTTTGTATCTGGGCCTGAGACAGAGACTTCCATTCGTCCATCTGGGGAGGAATGGGTTGTCTCTGGTCCTAACCTTTTCCAGGGCTTTATAGGGATATAAAGGCCTAGGTATACTGCATATGAATATTCCT
Organism: Bufo gargarizans; assembly: GCF_014858855.1. Classification (NCBI taxonomy): domain Eukaryota; kingdom Metazoa; phylum Chordata; class Amphibia; order Anura; family Bufonidae; genus Bufo; species Bufo gargarizans. Next base: position 144,232,453 of record NC_058084.1, read on the forward strand.
ACATTCATGCTCTATTCAAATTGATAGATAGTTAGGGCCCAGATTAGGGTTGTCTAGGAGGTGACCTGTTTCTTCCCTAGTTTTCAGGCCCAGTTACTGTTCCCTTTTCCTCCTGTGTTCAGTGTGGAGTTTGCCGCCCCCCCCCCCCCCCCCCCCCCACACACACACACACACTGATCATGGCACTTTCCAAATGTACTGTATAATCCAAATGAACCTTCCCGGGATAATAATCCACCAATAAAAGAAGGCACCACAAAAATAGTAGACATTAATCCATTACATACAGTACCTTTGGATATGTTGGGAGAACCAGAGACCGCCTGGCTGCAGAACACCCTGTGTGGCAATAAGATGTACCACACTAAATAGATTTTAATTGGAAGTTCAATTTTAATACTATAGCCTATTCTCAGGACAGATCATCAATAAGTGATCTGTGGAGATCTGACTCACGAAGCACGCACTGGAGTACTGCAGCATATTTAAAGGGGTGGTCCCCCGAAAAATATTTTATAAGTTTCAATCCAGCATCTGGATCTGAGCACTTTTGTAACTCCCCTTATAATACACAAGTTCAAAATTCTGATCTGATAAGTTTTTTTATATATCTGTATAGCAGTCAGAGCTTTTTTTTTTTTTTATACTGAGCTGCAAATCCACTCTATACACCTCAGCTTAAAGGCTATGAATATCTTTGGATACAATTTTTTGTCCCACAAAAAATATTCTATAGGTTTCTATCCAGATAATCCCTTTAAACAACCGATTGCCAGGGTGGCAGGAATTTGACCCGCACTGATCAGCTATTGATTACTAGTGTTGAGCGCGAATATTCGAATCGTGAATTTTATTTGCGAATATCGCCATTTTGAGAATTTGAAAATATTTAGAATATAGTGCTATGTATTCGTATTCACAAATATGCTAATTGCAAATTTATCGCAAATTCATTGCGAATATCGGCTCTTAGCAACATCCCTAGCAACCAATAGGAAATTTGCCTACTCCGTAGTGTTGATCGCGAATATTTTAATCACAAATTTTTATTGCAAATATATTACATTGCCGATTTTCGCAATCAAGTAATTAATGAATAGAGACCACGAATTCTTGAATTTGCGAATTTATGGTGAATATTCGGCCAAAAATTCATGAAATATTGCAAATTTGAATATTGCCTATGCTGCTCATCACTATTGATTACCTATCCTGCGGATAAGCCATTAATGTTGACTTATAGAATATGATGCATCTTCTGCCAGTCCGAGCACCAGAAAAGCAAACCCATACCAAGCCCAGCCTGTTAATTCTAAACGTGAGAGAGCACAGTAAGGCTCCATTCACATGTCCGCAAAATGGGTCCGCATCCTTTCCGCAATTTTGCGGAAAGGGTGCGGACCCATTCATTCTCTATGGGGACGGAATGTGCTGTCCGTATCCACATTTGCGGATCCGCACTTCCGCATCCGTGCTTCCGTTTCCGCAAAAAAATAGAACATGTCCTATTCTTGTCCGCAATTGCGGACAAGAACAGGCATATTCTATTATGTCGGCAATGTGCGGTCTGCAAAATGCGGAAAGCACATTGCCGCTTTCCGTGTTTTGCGGATCCGTGTCTCCGTGTATCCGCAAAACACATTGCGGACGTGTGAATACAGCCTAAAATGGAAAAAAGGTCACAAAAGTCAGTATTATTTAGCCCGTAGGATGCTGCATTGGAGCTGTTTTTTCCCTCTTCTGGCTGTGACATTGACATTGAAACGAGAAGAAAACAGATACTTAAAGTCATTAAAAGGTTTATTTTTCAGTCAGAAAAGTCTTTTCCTTTTCCTTCGGTTTGCTTTCCTATTGTTTCCTTTCAAAGTTGAATGTCAAGGGTTAAGAAGTCAAACCTCTTAGTACAAAAGAAATTGTAAGCAGAAAACAACAAATATCAGGCTCATAGCCTGTAATATTTCATTTTCCTATTTCTCTATGACTCTAAAAATACAAAAATAAATGCAAAATGTTATCATTAATGCTCTATTTCTGAGTTCTATCTTACATGGAGTTGGTCCACAAAAATTTAAGACTGCCGTTTAATACGCCCTATTGCAGGCATAGAAAATTGTAGAAAATAGTAAATGAGACGGGCCTGCCACCCCTTCCCTGCCCACACCCACTTTTATACACCTGACGTGAGCGGAAATAAGTCTCAGATTCTGCCACAGCATGGTGTGCGTCAGAATCTGCGACAAATATATGACACAAAAGTGGCATATATCTGGTCATAAATGACCCCTGTGGTTGCAAATCCACTCTATACACATCAGCTTAAAGGCTATGATACAATTTTTTGCATTTTACTCATTTTGGGCTTAAAATCATTTATTTAAAAATTTTCTGCAGTTTTTGTCTTATAGGGTAAAGTTAGTCTATCTGCAGACTGTCACTTTCTTTTTTTATGCTGTGTCCTGTCATGTTGCTGTTCTGGATCTATTTATCTGAATTCCTAACAGCTCATAGGCACTAATTTAAACCATATACTTATCAGTTTTATAAGAATGTAGCTATAATGAGTGTTTATGAGCTATTAGGAATTGAGAGATAAGGGCTATATATTCAACCATCAGAACAGCAACATGATAGAACTCAGTGTAAAGCATGATTGAAATCAGTGTAAAGTAGTCTGCAACTCAACACTGTAAAACAAAACTACTGAAGATTTTTTTTAAAAACTAATTGAAAAAATATTTTTTTGGCCCAAAATGAGTAAATTGCAATCATGAACAAATTGCCCCCAAAGGTGCCACTAAAGGAGTTGTCCAGTCTTTTTAGGATAGTTGCACACTAGCGGCAGTGATCCAGCAAGCATGGCCGGAGGTTTGTAAAACTACGTCTGGCCCCATTCACTATAATGGGGACCGGGCAGAGATCCGGCTTCATTCCGGCAAATATTCAAAGAATCGTCCAGAAGAAAACTGCTGCGTGCAGCAGTATTATTCCGGCTGATTCTCAGCAAATTTGCGAATGAGGCTGGACAGATCCTTACAAACTTACAATGGCGGAGTATGCAAAGATCAGGCAGGCTGTTCCATGCTCGACTGATCAGGCATTTGAGCAACAGGCTGAAGATCTACGCTGGAGATTTGAGGAGAGAGGCTATTCCAAGCGCTCCATAGAGGGGGTTTATCGGAGAGCTTGATTGTCCAATCACTCCAACCTACTCTACAAAGAAACTAGATAAGGATAACATTGAGTTGTGTTTCATCACTACATATAATACCAAATGGAGGGAAGTTCGCACAGTGTTGGAAAAATACTGGGAAATATTGAATAATTTATCCCCAATTAAGCACATCCATTCCTACTCACCCACAGGTGACATATAGAAGAGCAAAGAACCTAAGATCATTTGGTCGATAGCCACTATATGACTAAACAACCGAGACTGTTTTGCAGTAGGGGCCCAATCTGGGGTTACAAAGAATGTAGAAGGTGCGTTGCGTGCACCAATATGGATAGGACTGACATATTTTGGGACTCTGGACAACACAAACAATATAAGCTCACTTACCCCATTACATGTACCACCATTGGTGTTATATATTGGGCCAAGTGTCCGTGCAATAAAATCTATGTAGGGATTACGTCACGCCAATTCAAAAGCCGCATCCACGAACATGTATTGGGCATTAAAGGGGCCAAGGTAATTGATATTGACAGCCTGGCTACTATACCAAAGCATTTCAAGGAAATGCATGATTGCAACAGTTTTTTGCTCCGTTTCAGGGGAATTGACCATCTGAACATACCATTGAGAGGGGGTAATTGGAAGGAATTGGTGAGTCAAAAAGATTAACGTTGGATTTTTGGTTTAAAATACCATCACACCACTGGGTTTAAATGACGGTAACAGCTATGTCCCATTCCTTTGAGTGACCTGACAGTCGCTGTTTATTGGATCATCAGACCACTAAGTCCTATTTTTTTTTTTATGATGTTTTCATTATTTTAAAGGGAACCTGTCATGTGGATATTTAATTATAATCTAACTAATTATATACAATCATTAACTACTAAAAAGTACCTTAGATGTAGTCACTTACTGGTGTGACAGATGGTTACCTCATAATATACACACAAAGATGCCGCATGCTAATGAGCTGATTTGAGTGCGGTGTGATGTCATGGAGTCCAGCGTATATTTAATTCAGAGCTATAGCCACTCCCCTGCCCACCTGCTGCTGATTCATATGGAAACAAATGGTCATTCAGCAGCAGGTGGGCGGGGAGAGTCAGGAGCTCATGAATATTCATGACTCATCATTATCATCTGGAGCTTTTCAATACAAGATGTTGGCAGATTGACTGGGTCAATTAAAGAAAGTGACCCAGCATTTTGCTAAGTGAATCAGTCACTTATTTATGTTGCCCTTAGTTAGGACACCATAAAACTGGTGAAAGGTTCCCTTTAATTGTTTTTTTGTGGTCTCTGTGTCTTGTTTATTGTCCTTTTATAACTTATATTTTTCATTTATTTCTATATATAATATATATTGTGACAGGATTAGCTCACGGGACCACCGTCTCCTGGCATAGACGGGCGCTATAGGCACATAAAACACAGTCCAGTCCAAGCAAGTATGGTGCAACTGGCCTCAGCCAGTTTTATTGACTTTTGCAGAAATATAAATATTGAACAAAACAGTTCAAAACAAATGAAATACCTGGCCGTCTGGCCACTACGTCTAAACAGGCAGTAGTCCCCAACTACATGAAACTGAGCCTTGTGCCCAGCTCCATCAACAAAACACACTGTTGTTTTTCACTCACCCAGCAGGGTTCTTCCCAGGAGCAGAGAGAGGTCAGCTAGTGAGCTGTTTGCCCTTTTATAGCACATCCAGGTTCCAAGGTGATTAGCCACAGTTACCCTGAATACCTGGAGTGGCTAATTGGAGCAGGGACCCACCCATCTCTCCCTGCTCCAAGCAGCCAGGCCCTTCTAACCAGGTTTTTAACAAAACCCTTGCAAAGAGAAAACCTAGGAACCTAGGTGAAATGTAGACTCCTTCTACCACTTTTCCCCTGGTCCTGTCACAATATATATATATTCTTACTCATATTTTTTCTATATACATTTTTTAGTCATATATACTCTCCCTGGATTCCTACAGTTCCTGGATGGCTAACTCACCTTTTGTACAAATCCGAGCAGAGGATGACCTTATATACAGTATATAGGATCATTATCCACCACCACTCCATCTATGAATATACCTACCATTCTGTTATATGTGTATATACGCATATGTTCGCAATTTTATTTTATAAAGAGACTTTGATTATTTTTATAGGTATCACATTGGCATTTGTCACTTGGGGTTGCACTTGCACTTTGTCACTTTTTTTGTTTGTCTTGTTTTTGTATGGCACCTATCACTTCTGTTTTGTTTGCACTATATCAATTATAAAAAAAGAAAAAAAATAGAATTTCTTATTTATTCATGTTTTAACAACGTATGTAATTAGCACATTCAATGTCATTGCATGGTGATACATGCAACCTTTATGATTAACCATGAATTATTGTATTCGTTTGTACATATGTCACTTTAAATCTCACTGGCGGGCAAGTGATATGTATTTATGGTCAATCGATTGCTATCACGGATAATGGTAGGTAATATAGTTCACAAATGTGCAGTCTGCGGGTGGACATATTTTTTACATATTTTAGAGCAGCTTTTTATACAAATCATGTGATGGAGTTGGTCGGCTGGTCGAATGGGGTCACATGCTTAATCATGTGACGTCTCCAAGTGACTTCTGGCTCGTATATTGTTAATCTCATGTGAGTGCTCATGTGATATTACGGGGCAGGGTTTTGGTTATTTCCCTAATACCAACGTTCAGTTTGCTGAGGTGCACTTCCCACATATCTCAGAGTGGCAACATAGAGTATAGTATATTGCCTTTGTGCGTGGTACTCTATGTGCAGTTCTTTATATAAATCATGTGATGGAGCTGGTGGGCTGGTCGAATGGGGTCACATGCTTTGTCATATGACTTTTCCATATGACTTTTTGCTCATATTCTGTTTTCTCCAGCACCATGTGACATTACAGGGCGGGGTCTAGGTTACTTCCCCCAACACCAACGTTCAGCCTGGCGCCGCGGGATTAAGTGGGATAAGCCCATTGGATATCTGTTGGGTGTGGATTGATTGAGTGAGGTATATATAGGTAGGTCTAGGACATGGCAAGACACCCCCTGGAAGAAGCGCACTTTGTGAAATGTATGTCGGGCTTTCGGCTCTCCCCAAACTGGTTGGTATTTATTATTACAGGTATTTTGCATCTTGTATTTATGCTCAGGGTATGTTTGGTTGTTGGCTGTGTTGGGTGTCGGCCATGACTCCACATATACCCTGCTATACCCAGTCTTTGACACAGCAAATTTTGCTGTTCACATTGAGTTGCAGAGGGAAATTTTTCCTGGGATAAGGGATGATCTATTTATGGGGTAGATCATTTATTTTCATTGTCACCCCGCTATCAATATCTGGTATCCCTACACTACTGCTACTGTATTTTATCTCATTGATCAATATTTTCTGTGTTGGATTGACTGATGATGCTCGGCACATGGCGGTATTCAGCTGAATACTGCATGTGCTCAAGCGCAATGCTTGAGTCTCCTCCCCGCATGTTTCTTGGCTCCTACACAGCCTATAAATGTGCATGTAAGTGCTGTCCTCACTGTAATGTCGTAGCCATGTTGGTTACTGGCATTACAGTGATTGGCTGGCCGAAACGCGTCATCGGGTGCTTTTCAGAGACCCAAAAGTCATTTTAAGGACTATTGTTGTGTGTGGCAGCAGCAATATCTATTTTTAGCGCAAACTGCGCGAAATAGCTAAAACTTCACAGACCAAAAAGTCCTTTTAAGGACTATTGTTGTGTGTGGCAGCAATATATATTTTTAGCGCATCCTGCGCTAAATAGCATGCAATAGTTAGGCAGCTGTGGACAGTGACATTAGCTGCGCCACATCTCCTGTGTAAAGTGTGCGCATCCATAAAATATCTGTGACATACAGTGTACTTTTTTAATAGACGGTGTCCCCTTCTGACAGTGACATAAACAGCGCCACATCTGCAGTGTAACTTGTGCGCTTAAAACATTTTTTATTTGTGACATCCAGTGTACTTTTTCAATAGACGGTGTCCGCTGCAGACAGTGACATTACCTGCGCCACATCTGCAGTGTAACGTGTGCGCTTAAATTTTTTTTAATCTGTGACATCTAGTATACTTTTTTGTGTAGACGCTGCGGACAGTGACATTGCCAGTGGTACCTCTCCTGTATAACGTTTTCTCATCCCAAATACCTGTGACATTCCCTGTATTTTTTTATTAGCCGCTGGTGACAGCATTGACATTATCTGCGGGATATCTCCTGTGTGACATTTCCACATCCCAAATACGGTTTTAAATTTGTTTCGCATACACTTCCAAATCCTACGCTACTCTACGTGTGACAGACTTTCAATCATATATAACATTTAATATGAAGAAGGTGAGCAGTAAGGGACGCGGCAGTGGCCGTGATGCTGATGGTGCACGCAGAGGCAGTGGCCCTGGGAGCGGTGAAACTGTGCCTGCAGCCAGAGCACAATAAAAACAATAATCCACATAACCCAGCTTCATATTAGGATTTTGATCTAAAGACACAGTTTTCTGATGCAGGACAGTATATGTCACAGAAACACACAGAATATGGACACTAGATTAGGCCCAGAAAATAGGATTTTGCTCTAAAGACACTGTTTTCTGATGCAGGACAGTATATGTCACAGAAACACACAGAATATGGATACTAGATCAGGCCCAGATATTTGGATTTTGCTCTAAAGAATAGTGTTGAGCGCGAATATTCGTATTGCGAATTATAATCACGAATATCGCCACTTCGAGAATTCGCAAATATTTAGAATATAGTGCTAAATATTTGTATTTGCGAATAGTGTTGAATATTCTAATCGCAAATTTATAGCAAATTTGTTGCGAGCACATTACATTGCCGATTTCTCAATCAATAAAAATAATGACTGGATATCACGAATTCTCGAATTTGCAAATTTATGGCGAATATTTGGCAAAATATTTGCGAAATATCACAAATTCGAATATTGCCTATGTCGCTCATCACTACTAAAGAAACTGTTTTCTGACGCAGGACAGTATATGTCACAGAAACACACAGAATAGGGACACCAGATTATGCCCAGATATTTGGATTTTACTCTAAAGAAACAGTTTTCAGAAACATCACCACGCCTCCCTTTTAGTAGCACCCAGTCCTTCTATGTTACTACCTCATCTATGTACTTATTTGGTGATATGTTCTCATCAGTATCTTGTACCATGTGTAAGGGTTTACACTCAGACAGGCAGGGCGGCGATGACGGATTCTCTTGCAGACCACAGGTTTAAAGTCTAAATGTTGCTTTATTTATAACACTCCGGCAATACAGGCAACCCCAGTTATAATTCACTGGGTAAGGTGAAGGTCCAGCACCACAAAACATAAACCAAACCAAAGTAAACACCTGCCCGTCTGGGCTCTGGCTAATACAGTGAAGTTCCTAGCTCACCTATTGAACACAGGTCACACAGAGAACTTCGGCTTCTCTAGCCAGCAGGGCAGCCGGTTTCCCAGACTTTCTCCAGGCATTCCTCTCCTCAGACTGATAGCCTGGACTGTGCTTTATTTCCCCTTGACGATCCCAGCTGGCTTCAGCTGGGGATCCCTCAGGCTAGGGGAAAACCTGTCCCGGAATGGAGGGAACTGGGGAGGTCCCTCTACCAATTCTACCTTCTCCCAGTCCAATAAAATCCAGCCCATAAACTTAACAAAACTGTCTCAGCAACCTACACATTGCTGAGACCATTTTAACCTTCTGGATTTTATTTACCTCACCCAGTTTAGGAAGCTGGGTGGAATATACACCCCTTCCAGGACTCTACCATACACTTTTCTGTTCACCTTACCACACATGTTACACCTTTATTTGTGACTTATAACTTTGTTTTATTGAAAATAAAATAAATAATAAAAAATAAAAAAGTACCTTGAGTTTGTTTTATTTGTATTGGCACATTATAGTATCTTGGTTATTCTAATGTTATGTGATTTCTTTAATAAAAAAGAGTACTGAAAAAAAAAACTGCCACTAGAAGGACTTGCCCACCAAGAAAAATAAAAACTAAACCATTAACCACTAATGCTCTTTATGTTAGCTAAATACTGTGAAAGACACAGTAATCTTGGTGGTTGCAGATAGAACTTGAAGATACACTATGCTTGGAGGTTGCAGTTCATAATAAATGTATCTATATGCTTAATGGTTGGAAAACATTTTAGGTTGTGCAGTGTTGCTTGCTGGTTGCTAATCAGAGTCTATGGTAATGTTAACTTTAAATAGACTGCAGTTTAGTTCTAACTGTTCACTGCAACTTAATACAATTAAATGTTTTATCCTCAATAAATACTATAACTTGTCTTTTAAACATGAAGCGGGCCACTCTCCACACCCAGCCTTATTCATGAGAGCCCTCCTTGAGTCAATCACTACTACTCCTGTTCAGTCTAGTACACCACAGGAGTAAACAATCCAGATCATATCAAAGGCCACAGGACAGCCAATTACTTGGTGTACAGTGGTCACTGTTGTCCCACATGGCTCCTCTTACGTCCAGTGATAACTTTTTCCAGGGTTGAATATAACACCACCCAACCCACTCGATATACCACTTCAGTGACAACATATAAAGAATCCTGTCCCTTGCCACAGCTAAAACTATCCCAGCCTCACTACTACAAAGCAGCAACAGTTCCCACAATTATCTTAGCATCTGCTCAAAATTGGCATTCTCCAAATGTTGCTAGCTGTTACCACAATGATACCTCTTGCCTATGGGACCCGCAAAAGCACATCAGGTGACCTACTATGCAACGTACCTATAGCCCTCTTGCTACTCTTTTCTGATCCTCCTATCCTCTAATACTTTCAAGGTAAACAAGCTGATTCCAGACCTCCACTGATGCTCACATAATGGGAATGTTCCCTTTGTCCCCCAGCCCACTGACACTCTCACAATGGACTTGTTCTTTCTGGCCTCCAGATCTTTGACAATCTCATGATGTACAAGCAGCTTCAGCCTCCAGCACACCAACATTTACAACATGGAAAAGTCCAAGTCGAACAGTTACATAAGTCATCAACCTGATGCCAAAACCACTGTCTGCAGCTCTATATGGGAACAGCCAACTATGTCACATTAACACACACAGTTCCTCTCCACATCTATTACAAAGTCCAAAGTCACACTACAGACCATTGTCTTCAAAGTTGTCCTTCCACGCCACAACCTTTTACCTCTTCAGGCACATCTTACAGGGGCTGAGTTGAATCCTAATGCACCCACTAGCATGTCTCTCTGGACGTAATACTACATCATGAAAAGTTATATATTGAACGTACATTCTATATAGACAAAAAAAATTACAGTAAATACATTTATGTTGGTAAAGTAAGGTAAACATTGACCCCCTTATAAATACTTTATATAGTACACCGGGAAAACACGCACAACCACCACCATCCCCAACTGCATCCCTGACAAGGTTGAGCATAGATAACACCATCAACGGTCTCTAGTTCAAGAGGTACACTCCTCAAAAATATGAAATTACACACACAGAAAGGAATGCAACCACATCAATTTTCTGGGATTAAAACAACAACATTTTATTTATAACATGGTAAAAGAAACATGTATTTAAAGTACATAAATATGTGTACACGGGGACAAATCACAGATATAAATCACCTATTCAACAGACCCATAGCACTAATCATGCCGAGATCTACCCCCTTGCATTGTACTCTCCGGAAAACTCCCGGCAAAATGGATCATACTGGGGGGATCTGGATCAAGGCAAACAATTCAATTGCACACATGCTATCTATGTAAATCTATGCCTCACTTATACAGCTCTAATTGTCAGATTTAAAAGAAGCCGAAAAGGTGCACTACATAGCGATGTTACATACCAAATGCAGGGGCTGCGGGCAAGGTGAAGTTGCTCCTCAACGCGCGTTTCGCGTATAGTTTGCTTCCTCAGGAGGAGTTTCGGCAATATTCAAGGTTGAGCTTAGGCAGCATAGATGATCTGTGCTTAGTAGCTGGACCAGTTGCAATAGAGGATAATAAAGAAAAGTGTACCCATAAGTCTAAATATGGTAGTGGAACAAATATAGCTATAACAGGCCTGAGTTAAAACCAAAATGAAATAGAAGATGTTGGAAAAATCTGAAAACAAACCCATGAATAGGGAGCAGAAAAATCTGAAAAGTCAAAACCAATGACTTGGGAGAATAGTGGACAATGAAAAACTCAGGACTAGTGGCACACAAACAATGGAGCACAAAAGTACCCAAAAACTTTAAACTAGAACCACAGGAACAACCATCAGAAGGACAAGGTCAAAATCAAGAAATTGTGAAAAGGAGCACAAGAATGTGCTGGATGCAATTAATTTGAGAAACCATATAAAATAATTCGGCATCCTCCTATCCACAGGTCAAACCAACTGTGTGATTGTGGAAAAGAATGGTATTGGATTTCAGAACCACATGCCATGTGTTCCAAATCTTGGAAGAGGTTGACAATGTCTACAAAGTAAAAACATGGATTGGATATGCTTTTAATGGAATAGCAAATGAAAGCTGGTGACCTCATAATAAAGGCATTACTGCTCTGTCTGTTATCAGTACATGTTACACCAAATGAAAAATATAGTTATTTCAGGATATTTTTTTACCACAATATAGGCCAGAATATGTTAAAACTAGAGACCTTATCAATCTATGTATTAAGTTTATAAGACATTAAATTAGACCTTAGAAGACTTGTATGTGTGTCATACACGTGGCACCAAGCATACATCTTCACAGTTTGAAGCAAATTCTAATTAGGTTTGGGTGCTGAGTCTACACTTATTAATGGATCTATTTACTGAGAGAGAGAAAAGTGAGGCTATTTTTGTTCAGCTGTGTATGCATGTAAATGAAGATCAAATCTATTGCAGAGTCTGGTCTTAAAGGCGTTGCCTTAGCAAACTGCATTTACACTGCTCATTTCCAGGGATTACGTTTGCTAGATGCTTGCTTGCTTACTATAGGAAAAAAACACCAGCCTATCTGTTGGCTGGGACCTTGGGAGCCCATTTATGCGAGAATGCGCAGCAACTTGCATTCTTGCTACTTGGAATCTGTGCTAAAGAGGTGGGCATAATCCCTGTATAAGAGCAGTGTATAATGTGATGAAAAAATGAATCAAGCCAGCAAAGGAGGAAATATAAGTTATATAACAATACACTAGTAAGTTCCTTGTATTAAATTTCTTTACTTGATGAATGTCATTTGCTGAAGTGAGACAACCCCTTCTTACTAAAACTTAAGTTGATTTTCTACCAACTTAATGTTTAAAATGCATAAAATACAGAAACCAATCATTTCTGTGGGGCATTTTATTTGTATATAGATAGTGAGATGTTTGCTAAGAGTATTTTCAGCGCTTACCTTTCTCTCTTAAGGTGGTCATACACAATAGACAGAAGTTGGTTGATGGTTGAACATCAGTTGAACAAGTAGTCATCTGGTGAAAGATCTTTTTATAGACATGGCCATACACATTTTAGTCCATATTGGCCATTACAGTTGTTTGATCTGACCACAAGTTCATGTAATCAGACAATGGATGTAAAGATCTTTCTGGGAATGTTCTTTCAAAGAAAGATCTTTCATCCAGTAAAGAACTTTCTTTGAACAAAAAATGTTTTGTCCTACTGTTGGATCAAAATTTCAAAAACAGTCAACATATTGTCCATTTTAATCAACTTTAGACTAATGTGTATAGCCACCTTTGTGTTAATTGATGAGAAAAACATCAGAAAGTGACACCAGAAAAAACAAACAAAAGAACAAAAGCACATTGGGTTTTCTTCGTAGTGTTAGCCTTACTTTCTGTTAAAAAATGCATTATTTGTAGGTGTTTGGTTACTGCATGTCATGGAACCATGAACCAGACGTACAACAAGAGATAAGTGGAAATAAGAAGGCTTTATTGAAAATCAAGCTGTAAGGCAAAAGTCCAAACGGATGGCTAAACCGAAGCAGGGTCTTGCGAAGCCAGAGGTCAGGAACCAGAAGGGTAGTCAGACGAAGCCTGGATCAGGAACCAGCAGGGTAGTCAGACGAAGCCTGGATCAGGAACCAGCAGGGTAGTCAGACGAAGCCTGGATCAGGAACCAGCAGGGTAGTCAGACGAAGCCAGGATCAGGAACCAGAAGCAGCAGCAGTCTTAGAAGCATGTGAACACAGGAGGACCAAGCAAGGAACTGAAGCCACAGACCTCCTATATATATGAGCTAGGCATCCAGCTCCTCCCAGTGGGAAGGAGAAGCCGCAGGGTGGGAGGCTACAAGAAACCCAGAAACCAAGATGGCCGCCAGCACATGTCAAACGAAGGAGAACAGCAAGAAGGTAAGACCATGACAGTACCTCCCCCTCAAGGGCCCCTCCTCCGCGGAGTAAAGAACGGTTTCTGAGGGAAGCGTGCGTGGAAGGCTCGGAGCAAGGCAGGAGCATGGACATCTGCGGAGGGAACCCAGGAACGCTCCTCTGGACCATAACCACGCCAATGGACCAAAAACTGCACCCGACCGCGGACCAGGCGTGAGTCCAGGATATTGCTCACCTCATACTCCTCACGATTGCCCACTTGGACCGGACGAGGCCGAGGAACCGAGGAAGTGAAACGATTACACACCAGTGGCTTCAACAGGGAGACATGAAACACGTTGGAGATCCGCATGCCAGGAGGAAGCGCAAGGGCATAGGCTACCGGGTTTACCCTGCGAAGCACTCGGAAGGGACCAACAAAGCGAGGCGCCAGCTTGGGAGTGGGCACTCGAAGGTTGAGGTTGCGGGTGGACAACCATACGCGGTCTCCGACCTGGTAGGAAGGAGCGGGCGCTCGTCTGCGATCAGCCTGGAGTCTCTGGCGCTGCGCAGAGACCTCAAGGGACCTCTGGATCTGTACCCAAGAAGCACGTAGGACGGAAAGGTGATCCTCCACAGCCGGAATATCCTGGGGAGAGAATACCTCCGGTAACACGGCAGGTTGGAACCCATAATTGGCCATGAAGGGAGACGTCCCAGAGGAAGAGTTCACCGCCGTGTTCCTGGCAAACTCAGCCCAAGGCAGGAGGTCAACCCAATTGTCTTGGTGATCGGAGACATAGCAACGAAGGAATTGCTCCAAGGCCTGATTGGATCGTTCTGCAGCCCCATTGGACTGAGGGTGGTAGGCCGAGGAGAAAGAGAGATGAATCCCCAACTGGGAGCAAAAGGCGCCAGAACCTGGACACAAACTGACTCCCCCGATCCGACACAATCTCCTTGGGCAAACCGTGCAACCGGAAGACCTCCCTGGCAAAAATCGAGGCCAACTCTTGTGCAGAGGGTAACTTCTTGAGAGGAACACAGTGGCACATTTTGGAAAACCGATCCACAATCATGAGAATGACCGTATGGCCTCGGGATGCAGGGAGGTCCACAATGAAATCCATCCCCAGGTGTGACCATGGACGCTCCCCGGTGGCTATGGGTTGCAAAAGGCCCAACGGAAGGTGCCGAGGGGACTTACTCTGGGCACAAACGGAGCATGCCGCTACATATGCGGCGATGTCGGAACGTAGAGAAGGCCACCAGAACAGACGTGAAACAGCAGCAGGACAGCTGATTCTTTCCAGGATGCCCCGCGGCCTTGGAGTTATGGTAGGTTCGCAACAACCGAGTGCGCAACTCCTCAGGCACAAAACATCTGCCGTTGGGTCTCCCAGAGGGAGCACCAGATTGAGCCGCCAAAATCTGCTCACCCAGGGGAGAGGTCAGGCTGGTGCGAATAGCGGCCAGGATCTGATTCGGAGGTATGACCGAAGTCGGAATCGACTCCTCCCCGGACAGCTCGGAGTACTGCCGTGATAAGGCATCCGCTCTGATGTTCTTGGAACCGGGTAGGTAGGAGACCACGTAATTAAAACGTGACAAGAACAGAGCCCATCTGGCCTGACGTGGTGTCAATCTCTTGGCCTCAGAGAGGTAGGTCAGATTCTTGTGGTCCGTCAGGATGAGAACCGGAACCACCGAGCCCTCGAGCAAGTGCCTCCATTCTTTAAGGGCCTGCACGATGGCCAATAACTCCCTGTCACCAATCTGATAGTTGCACTCCGCGGAAGACAGTTTCCAGGAGTAAAACCCACAAGGAAGCAGAGGACCCTCTGGTGTTCTACGCTGAGACAGAAGGGCGCCTACTCCCGTCTCAGACGCGTCCACCTCGAGGACAAAAGGCAACCCAGGGTTGGGATGCGACAGAATCGGAGCCGACACAAAGGCGGACTTTAGAGCCTCAAAAGCTCGGATGGCCTCGAGCGGCCAGACCTGGGGATTACTGCCCTTCCTGGTCAGATCCGTGAGAGGCTTGGCTAGCATGGAAAAGTCCCTGATGAACTTCCGATAATAATTGGCGAAGCCCAAAAAGCTCTGCAGGGCACGAAGACCACTGGGCTGGGGCCACTGTAAGACAGCCGAAACCTTCTCAGGATCCATGGAGAACCCCTCAGCGGAAATGATGTAACCTAAGAAGGTTACCTGGGATCGGTGAAATTCGCATTTCTCAAGCTTACCGAACAGCTTGTTCTCTCGTAACCGTTGCAACACTCGTCTGACATCCAGAATGTGGGCCTCCATGGATTCAGAATATACCAAGATGTCATCCAAATAGACCACCACACACTGCTGCAACAGGTCACGGAAAACATCGTTGATGAATTCCTGGAAGACTGCGGGCGCATTGCACAACCCAAAGGGCATAACCAAGGATTCATAATGACCGGTCCTGGTGTTAAACGCGGTCTTCCACTCATCGCCCGCCTTGATCCTTACCAGGTTATATGCCGCCCTCAGGTCGAGTTTGGTAAAGACCGTGGCCCCTTTGAGGCGATCGAACAGCTTGGAAATCAAGGGTATCGGGTAAGCGTTCTTGATCGTGATGCGATTGAGACCCCTGTAATCGATGCAAGGCCTCAACTCACCGCCCTTCTTTTTCACAAAGAAAAATCCAGCCCCTGCCGGGGACGAGGATTTGCGAATGTGTCCACGTGAAAGCGCCTCCCTCACGTACTCCTCCATGGCCTCATTCTCCGCTACCGACAGTGGATAGACTTTGCCACGAGGAGGAACGGCACCAGATTGTAACTCTATGGCACAATCGTATGGGCGGTGCGGAGGTAGGGCAACCGCACGCACCTTATCGAATACATCCCGGTACTCCTCGTATTCAGGAGGCAACAGAGAGTCCGAGGAAGTACACAGCAACTTGACCGGCCCATGGATGCAACTAGCCCCACACTGCGGTGACCACGAGAGGATCTCGGCCGATCTCCAATCGAAAGTCGGATTATGCTTCTGGAGCCAGGGGTACCCCAAGACCACCGAGTAGTGTGGAGACTAAATAACCTGGAGACAGACTCTCTGTGAACGGCACCAATGGCCATCCCCACTGGAAGGGTCTCCTGAGTCACGTGTGGCGGCAGAAGGGGTCTGCCGTCTATCGCCTCAAGAGCCAGTGGGGAACCTCGAGGCTGCAGAGGAATGGAATTGGCGGCAGCGAACACACTATCAATGAACAAACCACCAGCACCAGAGTCCACCAACGCCTGGGTCGTCACCGAGCCCCCGACCCAGGAGAGGACAACAGTAATCAGTGGTTTGTCAACACGGGAAACCGGGGACGAGGAGACTCCACCCAAGATCTGCCCCCGACAGGATCTCAGGTGCGAGCGTTTCCCGGACGGTTCGGGCATGCCAACCGAAAATGCCCACCGAGACCACAGTACATGCATCGGCCCTCGCGTCTCCGGAGTACCCTCTCCCCCTCGGACAGGCGAGCAAACCCCAGCTGCATGGGTTCACCCCCAGACAAGTCATCCCCAGGAGGCGTGGGAGGAGAGGGAGGCACGGGTGGGACAGCAAACGTAGGCGCCAATCTGTTAGAAGACCTCCGCAGGCTCTCCTTAAAGGAAGGTCTCTCCCTGAGTCTGGTGTCAATCAAAATCAGGAAAGAAATAAGAGACTCGAGCTCCACTGGTAGGTCCTTAGCTGCAACCTCATCCTTCAAGGCATCCGAGAGACCATGAGAGAAAGCAGCGACCAGAGCCTCATTATTCCAGCCCACCTCTGCTGCCAGGGTACAAAACTCAATGGCGTATTCAGCTACGGATCGTGAACCCTGTCTGATGGACATAAGGAGCTTCGCAGCAGAGGCAGCACGAGCAGGCACATCGAATACCTTCCGAAGAGAAGCAACAAAACCGGAAAACTCGGCAACCACCGGATTGTTGTTCTCCCATAAAGGGCTGGCCCAGGCCAAGGCCTTGTCCGAGAGCAGCGAGATCAAGAAGCCCACCTTTGATCTCTCAGTAGGAAAGGCATGTGGCAGCAACTCGAAATAAATGCCCACCTGGTTAAGGAAACCTCGGCACTGAGTTGGCTCTCCCCCAAAGCGCTGTGGAAGGGGGGCAGAACCGGTCATACCCCGAAACACCGCAGGCGCAGCAACAGGTGTCGGGGTAGACTCTGGCGCAACAACCGGAGCGGCAGTAGGAGCGGGCCCAGGAGCGACAACCGACCCATCGGCAACGGAAGCTAAATGAGCCGTGCGTTCAAGCAGGGTTTGCAACTCCACAGCGAACCGACCCAACAGGTGATCCTGCTGATCAAGTCTGGCAACCAGCGTAGGTAGCGAGGATGGCCCTGTACCGTCAGAATTCATGGCTTGGTCCTAATGTCATGGAACCATGAACCAGACGTACAACAAGAGATAAGTGGAAATAAGAAGGCTTTATTGAAAATCAAGCTGTAAGGCAAAAGTCCAAACGGATGGCTAATCCGAAGCAGGGTCTTGCGAAGCCAGAGGTCAGGAACCAGAAGGGTAGTCAGACGAAGCCTGGATCAGGAACCAGCAGGGTAGTCAGACGAAGCCAGGATCAGGAACCAGAAGCAGCAGCAGTCTTAGAAGCATGTGAACACAGGAGGACCAAGCAAGGAACTGAAGCCACAGACCTCCTATATATATGAGCTAGGCATCCAGCTCCTCCCAGTGGGAAGGAGAAGCCGCAGGGTGGGAGGCTACAAGAAACCCAGAAACCAAGATGGCCGCCAGCACATGTCAAACGAAGGAGAACAGCAAGAAGGTAAGACCATGACACTGCAAGGTACTGTTTTATCTGCTCTCCTGGTTTGACTTCGGCTTGTCCTGATGATTCTCTGCTTGCTCCTCTGGTACCTTATCTGCTCTCTTGGTTTTGACGCGGCTTGTTTGACATTTCTGTTTATTTATGGTCAGGGCTAGGACAACGCCGGCGCATGCAGAGAAACCTGCCCTGAACATAGTGGCTGAATTGTGCCGGGAGCCACGGGCGCGGGTACACCAGTGAAAAAGGGGGCATACCTGAAGGGAGCTTTGAGAAAAAGGACGGGAGGGAGGGGCGTGAGGCTCGGGCGCCTGGCTGAGCGGCAGGTAGGGGGATAAGTAGCCAGACGCCCCTCCCACAAATGCAGGCTGTTAACAGCCTTACTATTTATGGTCAGGGCTAGGACAACGCCGGCGCATGCAGAGAAACCTGCCCTGAACATAGTGGCTGAATTGTGCCTGGAGCCACGGGCGCGGGTACACCAGTGAAAAAAGGGGGCAAAAAACATCAGTTAGGTACAACACTATCGAAAGGCACGAGATATCTCTACTTGAGGATTGGGTATATCCCTAGTAAAGCAGGAGGACCGCCACCGCCCCATGGACCGGATGACATGAGCTGGCGGCATGAGTGGCCCGAAATTACCTTGGGGTCATAACCTAGACCCTGGGCGAGGGCACGGATGAAAGATATAAACTGAGGGTGCTGAGGCTTGCCTGCGTGTGGCAGGAGCGGGCTATCTGGTGATGAACCTTGGATGAGGGCTAGCAGTTGATGCAGCACCTGAACTGGGCACCAATTGTTCAACATGGGATAGAATTTAACCTCGGAAGGGGGTCCCGTCTGAATGGTTTTGGTGGAAGGTAGCAGGGGAGTGTAATGGCCCTGGCCCCATAACTGATGCTGCTTCAGAGGATGGTTATGGCGATTTGGACCCGCCAGAACCTCACCAGGCCGGAGGAATCCATAAAAAGGTGAGGTACATGGCCACTTTCAAAATCAGGCTAGTGAAGGGCCCAAAAGGATTACCATCCAATGACGAAGAAAGATCCCTGAACAATTTACCGGACACAGGTTGCCTATGGCTCACGGATCCAGGGACGCTGACCACCTGGGCGATCCAGGGACGCTGACCACCTGGGCGATCCAGGGATGCTGACCACCTGGGCGATCCAGGGACGCTGACCACCTGGGCGATCCAGGGACGCTGACCACCTGGGCGATCCAGGGACGCTGACCACCTGGGCGATCCAGGAACGCTGACCACCTGGGCGATCCAGGGACGCTGACCACCTGGGCGATCCAGGGACGCTGACCACCTGGGCGATCCAGGGACGCTGACCACCTGGGCGATCCAGGGACGCTGACAACCTGGGCGATCCAGGGACGCTGACAACCTGGGCGATCCAGGAACACTAACAACCTGGGCGATCCAGGAACACTGACAACCTGGGCGATCCAGGGACACTGACAACCTGGGCGATTCAGGGACACTGACAACCTGGGCGATCCAGGGACACTGACAACCTGGGCGATCCAGGGACACTGACAACCTGGGCGATCCAGGAACGCTGACCACCTGGGCGATCCAGGGACACTGACAACCTGGGCGATCCAGGGACACTGACAACCTGGGCGATCCAGGGACCCTGACAACCTGGGCGATCCAGGGACACTGACAACCTGGGCGATCCAGGGACACTGACAACCTGGGTGATCCAGGGACACTGACAACCTGGTCGATCCAGGAACACTGACAACCTGGGCGATCCAGGGACACTGACAACCTGGGCGATCCAGGGACACTGACAACCTGGGCGATCCAGGGACCCTGACAACCTGGGCGATCCAGGGACCCTGACAACCTGGGCGATCCAGGGACCCTGACAACCTGGGCGATCCAGGGACACTGACAACCTGGGCGATCCAGGGACACTGACAACCTGGGCGATCCAGGGACCCTGACAACCTGGGCGATCCAGGGACACTGACAACCTGGGCGATCCAGGGACACTGACAACCTGGGTGATCCAGGGACACTGACAACCTGGTCGATCCAGGGACACTGACAACCTGGGCGATCCAGGGACACTGACAACCTGGGCGATCCAGGGACACTGACAACCTGGGCGATCCAGGGACCCTGACAACCTGGGCGATCCAGGGACCCTGACAACCTGGGCGATCCAGGGACCCTGACAACCTGGGCGATCCAGGGACCCTGACAACCTGGGCGATCCAGGGATGCTGACAACCTGGGCGATCCAGGGACGCTGACAACCTGGGCGATCCAGGAACGCTGACAACCTGGGCGATCCAGGGACACTGACAACCTGGGCGATCCAGGGACACTGACAACCTGGGCGATCCAGGGACACTGACAACCTGGGCGATCCAGGGACACTGACAACCTGGGCGATCCAGGGACACTGACAACCTGGGCGATCCAGGAGGCACTGAGATCCCGGGAGGGCCAGGGGACCCCGGCCATGCATAAAGACCAGGAGACAGAAGCAGATTTGAACCAGGAAACAAGAAAGCACTGTTTTCTGAGACCGAAAAGTGAAAACACGCGAATCGCTAATTCTGGTATTGTGATGAAAGGCAGATAAGCTTAAAATTAAACGTACAAAGCCCCAGATGATTGGACAGGGGACCCCAATAAAACTGCGCCCCCCCCTGAAAGCGGGAGGGCAACCTGCATCCCAAAACCAGAATTAATAGGTATGCAAAATAGCATGGTTACATGTGCAATCAACCTATGACACCATTTTAACACAATAGGCTCTCATGCTGAGCCGGCATGTGACCGGCAGTTCCCTGACTAGAATGCCGCCTCCCCCAACCCTGCCGCCCGCACTCGTGCGAGCGCAACATGCTGGGGGGAGCGGCAAACAAGCGTGCACCAGCAGGGGGCAGGAAACCAGGCCGGGTGCGAGACGCAGCTAGAACGGAGCCAGCTGAGCTTCGATTACCTAGCAGGCTGGCGTGCTGTGATCCGGAAGTCAGCGGCGTGAGGCAGGATAGCGGGAGCGATTCGGGTCGGAAGAGGAGGGGGCTCGGAAACGCAAATGATGCGTGAGGCTCGGGCGCCTGGCTGAGCGGCAGGTAGGGGGATAAGTAGCCAGACGCCCCTCCCACAAATGCAGGCTGTTAACAGCCTTACTATGTGTTGTTTGTCTTCCCTGCACTATCCTAGCTAAGGGTTTGTCGACCAGTTGTCCCTTGTCGCTAGGACTAGTGAGGCAAGTAGGCAGGGACAGGGGTGAGGGTGGAGTTCAGTGGTCACTACCCCACCCCCTGTGTGTTTGACAGAATAACAGGCCCACATTACCACTGTTTTCATTAATCCTTTGGTTACCCTGACGGAGCATGTTTCTAGTCTGACTCAGATGGTTCAGGAATAGGGTTGAGTGAACCCGAACTGTAAAGTGTTCGTACCGAACTATAGGATTTTTGGACCCCGAACCCGAACATTTCAGTAAAAGTTTGGGTTCGGGTTAGGTGTTCTGCGATTTCTTGGCGCTTTTTGAAAGGCTGCCAATCAACAAGCGTTTAACTGTGGGCCCTTAGAAGCCATCACAAACATGCCTACTAATGGCATGGCTGTGATTGGCCAGTGCAGCATGTGATCCAGCCTCTATGCTGTGCTTAGAGTAGGGATAGGATGCTGCTGCTGTGAGGAAGAGAATAGAACAGAATCTTTAATCAGAACTCCAATTGAACTCAGCGATCTACATAGATTTTGTTGTGTGGGTGCAGTGCACAATCTTTTTACCCTGCCCTGAGCCCAGTGACAGAGAAAAATAACTTTTATCCGTCTATTAGTTAGGTGGGCGGTCACTGCATATGTGCTTTTGTGACATTCAAATCCAAGCTTGAAATACTGCAATAATAATCTGGTTTAAAAAAACACCCTTTTTTGGCAATATCCTACATCTGGTGCCTTTGCAGCATTAGTCATTGTGCAAGTTAAGCTAGAAATACAGCTATAATTTTCTGGGTTTTAAAAAACACCCTTTTTGGGCAAAATACACAATTTTACAGCCCTTGCTGCATCTGTACATGTGAAATTCAAGCGTTATATTCTGCTGTTATATATTACGTTAGTAAAAAAACACCCTTTTTGGGCAAAATACACGATTTTACAGCCCTTGCTGCATCTGATTGTTAAAAACATGCTTGAAATACTTAGAGATACACCATTTAGATACTGTGGTTCTATTCTGCTATTAGAAAAACACCCATTTTGGGCAAAAATCTTAATTTTGCTGCATATGTCATTGTGAGATACACCCTTTAGATACTGTTGTTGTATTCTATTAGAAAAATACCCATTTTGGGTAATAATCTTAAATTGCGGCCTAGTCTGTATGTGTACGTGTGAGATACACCCTTTAGATAGTGTTGTTCTATTCTGCTATTAAAAAAACACCCATTTTGGGCAAAAAAAACTAAATTTTTCAGCCTTTCCTGCATATGTCATTGTGAGATACACCATTTAGATAGTGTTGTTCTATTCTGATATTAGAAAAACACCCATTTAGGGCAAAAATCTTAAATTGCGGCCTAGTCTTCATCTGTACGTGTGAGATACACCATTTAGATACTGTGGTTCTATTCTGCTATTAGAAGAACAAACATTTTGGGCAAAAATCTTAAATTGCGGCCTAGTCTACATCTGTACGTGTGAGATACACCATTTAGATACTGTGGTTCTATTCTGCTATTAGAAGAACAAACATTTTGGGCAAAAATCTTAAATTGCGGCCTAGTCTACATCTGTACGTGTGAGATACACCATTTAGATGCTGTTGTTCTATTCTGCTATTAAAAAAAACAACCATATAAGGCAAGATCCTAGATTTCAGAAATATGATTAGAGCGTCAAATAAGGGACGTGGCCCAGGTCATGGTGCTGCTGGTGCAGCTCCTGTTGAAGGGATAGGACGTAGTCGATCTGTGCCAGCTACATGCACAAGTGAAACCCCATCCTCAGGTGCGAGCTCTACGAATGGTGAGGCCAGAACAAGTACAGGCGATGGTAGATTGGGTTGTTGACAGTGCCTCCAGTTCCTTCACATTGTCTACCACCCAGTCTCCTGCTGAAATATCAGAGTTGGCACCTGCAGCCGATGTCCATCAGTCTTTCACCTCACCCCCTTGCAAATCAGTCAAGCAGTCTGAGCCCCAGGTCATGCAGCAGTCTCTTCTGCCTTTTGATGACTCTGATAGCAGGGTTTCCCAGGGCCATCCACCTATCCCTGCCCCAGAAGTGGAAGAGATTAAGTGCATTGATGCCCAACCACTTATGTTTCAAGATGAGTACATGGGAGGACCATTGCAGCACGTCTCAGATGATGACGAAACACAGGTGCCAACTGCTGGGGCTTTCGAAAGTGTGCAGACCTACAAGGAGGTCAGGGGTGAAGACTGGGTGGAAGATGATGTGGAGGACGATGAGGTCCTCGACCCCACATGGAATCAAGGTCATGTGAGTGACCTGTGTAGTTCGGAGGAAGAGGCGATGGTCACACAGAGCCACCAGCACAGCAGAGCAAAAGCGGAGCGACCGTCCTCTAGACAGCATGCCTGCTACTGCCCACCGCAGCAAGGGACCGAGCACATCAAAGCCAGCTCCAAGGAGTTCCCTGGTGTGGCAGTTCTTCAGACAATGTGCTGATGACAAGACACGAGTGGTTTGCACGCTTTGCAATCAGAGCCTGAAGCGAGGCATAAACGTTCTCAACCTGAGCACAACCTGCATAACCAGGCATCTAAGTGCAAAGCACTTCTATGCCTCCTTGAAAAAACGCTGCTGGCGATGGTGGAAGAGGATGTGGCACAGGAGGAGGAGGAAGAGGGATCATTTCGTAGGATTTCCGGGCAGTCATTCACAAGTGGCTCCAAGGGTGGGTTCCTGCACCCACAAACTCCAGGTACACAATTGTCCAGCCAGGGCACAGTTCTGGAGAGTGACGAGGTAGAGGATGAGGAGGTGGAGGAGGATGAACCTTGTTCACAGCAGGGTGGCACCCAGACCAGCTCATGGCCATCACTGGTGAGTGGCTGGGGGGATACAGAGGGCACAGACGATACACCCCCCACAGAGGACAGCTTTTCATTGCCTCTGGGCAGCCTGGCACACATGAGCGATTACATGCTGCATTCTAACTTGTGCTGATTACTGGGTGGCCACGCTTATAGATCCCCATTACAAGTACAACGTACCGTCCTTAATTCAGTCACTGGAGTACAAGCGCACCCTGGTAGAAGAGCTGCTGATGGCATTCCCACCTGACAGCGGGGGCACAGTGGAAGCACAAGGCGAAGGCAGAGGAGGAGTAAGAGCTGATATGGAAAGTCTTAGCAGGAGGTAGCATTTCAGCAACATGGTGGAGCAGTATGTGTGCGCACGCCTACACGTACTGACTAGAGTTCAGCGGACACCTGGATGTTTGGGTTCGACGGGTTCAGCCGAACTTCACAAAAAAGTTTGAGTTCAGGACCCGAACTTGACCCCGAATCCTTATAGCTGTATTTATAGCTTAAATTGCACACTGACTAATGCGGCAGAGGCCCCAGATGGAGGGTATTGAATTTTTTATTTTTAAACCCAGAAAATGATTGAAGTATTTCAAGCTTGTTTTAACAATAACAGATGCAGCAAAGGCTGCAATATGAAGTACTTTGCCCAAAAAGGGTGTTTTTTTAATAACAGAATATGACAGCAGTATACAACGCTTCAATTTCACACTGACAGATGAAGACAAGGCCGCAAATTAAGTATTTTGCCCAAAATGGGTGTTTTTTGAATAACAGAATATGAACAGTATATAACGCTGGAATTTCACACATACAGATGCAGCAAGGGCTGTAAAATTTAGTATTTTCCCAAAAAGGGTGTTTTTTTAAACCCAGAAAATTATAGCTGTATTTCTAGCCTAAATTGCACACTGACTAATGTGGCAGAGCCCCAAGATGTAGGGTATTGCCAAAAATTTCTGTTTTTTAATACCTCTATTGAAAAAGTATTGTAAAGTATCGGAAAAAAAATTGCTGGCTAAATTATATTGCTTTCCTGCCAGCCTGCCACGACACACAATAGTCCTTAAATGATATCTGTCATATATTATTATATATTTTTTTTTTTTGCTAAAGTGTATGGCAAGTGATAGGTAATAATTTTGCATTAGACTTTATTTAAGAAAATCACATAAATAAGATAATAATGCACTTAGTAAAGTAGATGCAAGCATTATATATGGACAAAGTCCTCACTCTGATATGATAATATCTGAGACACTTAGCCAATATATTTTGATCAAAACACATCTGAGCCCGCCTATCAAGCCCCAAGGTGGTCTCAGGTCAGGCAAGTCCTACGCTAAACCTACCTAAGCCATTGGGCTTCTATGTTCAGGAGTGCAGACACCGCACATATGGTGTTCTGCTCCTAGTCACCTCCATGTGCATCAAGCAACCAATGGGAGGAGGAGCAAGCACACCTATATGTACTACCTATTCAAGGCGCTCTATTGGATAGGAAGGGAAAAAGTGCAGAGGAATGCTACTCCCAAGATAAAATTGGTGCGCATTCACACTTGAAGGCTACTGGAATTACAGTGATGGCAGTACTTACCTGCATGTTTATTGGCTGCCTAGCAGCCGCAAAACGTGCGGGGAGGAGACTTGAGCATGGCGCTCGAGCACATGCGGTACTCGGCCGCGATGCTCGAGCTGAAAAGTTAATTGGCCGAGCATGCTCGCTCAACACTACACAGTAACAGTAATTTTTACCAGGAGTGCCCAAACTTTCATGCCACTGTATATTTGTCTTTCAGAAAGACAGAATGCTCTTCACAAGAGATCAAGCACGCCTCTTTACATGTTCCCAGTACCAGCCCAGATTGTCTCACAGTGAAATAAAGACATTGCAGGGCTTGGCACCTGAGTATGATGCCTTCTGTAGGTTACTCACTGCACAACTGCTGCAAGCCCCGGAGGAGTTGGTTGGGAGGATGGGAATGGTAGTGACCCTGATGAAGTGTTGTGTCACGTGTTCTCCCTCAGACTATTGCTCCCTGGGAATCGGTGCAGTGTAAATGTAGTATTGAAAATTGAGGCCAGAATTAAACTTAACAAAGTCTTTTTACCAAGTGCAACATAGAACTTCAAATACATTCACATTCAGGAGATTTAAATTGCAAAACTTATCTTACACCAGATAATGGAGTAAGATAATGGAGGCAGGTTGGATGGTAGCAAGATAGCACTTAAGTGGTTCGGGCCTAGTAACACCTTACAGCAGTGTCTTTAATGTTGGTTGTAGCAGTTGCTCTTTTGTCTAGCATCTTAAGACTTCACTTGAGGCTTGAAGTAAACACATATCTGTGCAGAAATGTGGGAGCAGGAGCTCTGCAGTCAGCATCTTCTTTCCTCTGGACAGGAAGTCCCCCCTTTGGCATGAAGCAGGACCAGCCCACTCCTACCAAGAGGGAAGAAACAGAATGGTTAGCCCTGTTCCCTGCCAAACATTGCCATCCACATACTTACTGGTAACAGTGACCTCAAAACTACAATAAAATACATAACATTATAATTTAGGTTTAGGGTACTACACAAGCATAGACAGTTTTTCTGTTCTGCTCTTGCATGAGATTTTGCTGAGGGACCTGTTGACCAGGCAGGCGGAGCTGTATGAATATTGTGACAATGCAGAGGAGGGGACAGACATGAAGGTGCAAGGGGCGGTACTGGAAACATGTGAAGAGGCAGGCTTGGGCGCTTAATGCAGATGGGCTTGAGCACTTGGAGGAGGCGGGCTTAGGCTCCTGGAACAGTTAATTAAGTCCGCTGGGCACTTTGAGGCTAATTATTATACTAAACTAAGGGGGTCATTTACCATCAGATATACGCCAGTTTTCTGGCGTATATCTGTTGCAGATTGCAGTGCAAAGGTTATTACATTTAGACCGATGGGGGATAGGCCGACGTTATGTAGAGGTCAGTGCCTCTGCTTAACTTCTGCGAATCCCCCGCCAGAGCAAGGGGTTATTAAGACCGGTGTCTAAAACACCGGTCTTAATAAATGACCCCCTAAGTTCATCTTTGGAAATATCGGTATAGTTGTAATGATAGTACAAAGAGCTAGAATGCATTGCCACTTGTTAAATACACTAGAAGAAGGTTACAGATTTACACTACTCAATATATCATATAGCCATGAGGCCAACTCAATACAGCATGATATATATAATATTGAATCTTTTATAATTCACAGCGATATGCTCATGGTGTGATTAAGGGTACAGCCACATGGTCAGGTTTCTAAATGCAGTTTTGGAAGCCAAAATCAGAAGTGGGTCATAAAAATATAAAGGACAGCTACAACTTCTTCTCTTTTTTAAATTCACTCCTGGTTATGGCTTGCAAAAGTGCATCAGGAAACCTGACCGTGTGGCTCTACCCTTAAGCACTATGCTGTAAATTGTGTATGTGCAGCATGCAATGGACTAATGGGAATAATTTAACTTTTATGTTCTCCCAGTCTTTATTATTACTTCTTTTTTGCCAGCAGCTGAATCGAGGAACATTGACCCATCTGCAATTTCTAACCGTTTAACTGTCATACAATGGAGTGGTTTCTAATAGCTGTGTTATTAGCATAATGTATCTTAATTCACTGTAAATCAGGTTTTAATTTGAATAAATTCAAATCCTAAAGCTGAATGTTCTACTTGGAAAGGACAGTGATTCATTTTTCTTATCAAGCTTTTTCTATATATTTTTTTTAGAAAATCTTTGAGAAATATGACCTTATGGCTGTGTCTAGTAATTTACTACAACTTAATTGGAACTACTGCTATTCATGTAAAAAAAATGGACTTCTTGTACGTCACTCTACACCTGATAAATCTTTTATTCTACAGTATAACAGCTGCAATGTGCCTAAAGAATTTAGATCGAATTACCTATAATTGAACCATCATACCAGGCACCTTCTAGAGCTCGCAGATGAATGGTTTCCACATCATGACAAGCAAATCTGCAATATTCCCCCAGGTTTCAAGAAAGTAATTTTACTTTCATTATATTACCTTCTTCTCTGAACTATAATTATCAAAATTGTTATACATTTCCCTTGATGATTTTTAATTCATGAGATAATTGTTTGCATTTGTCTTGAGTGACTGAAGCGTTAATCTATATCTTTGTTAAGGATAGGTACAGATCCACTGCGTGGTTCCGACAAGAGACTCTGTCGACGATTCTGGCAAAAACACATAAAATATCGCAGCATGCAGAGCCATGGAAACTCAATGAACTCCATTTTAGCCAACAGGATGCTTCAGGTGTCATTAACCCTGTAAGCCACCATGATGTACCTGTATGTCATGGACTGCACTGCATTAAGCCTTCATGACATACAGGTACAGTACAGACCAAAAGTTTGGACACACCTTCTCATTCAAAGAGTTTTCTTTATTTTCATGACTATAAAAATTGTAGATTCACACTGAAGGCATCAAAACTATGAATTAACACATGTGGAATTATATACATAACAAAAAAGTGTGAAACAACTGAAAATATGTCATATTCTAGGTTCTTCAAAGTAGCCACCTTTTGCTTTGATTACTGCTTTGCACACTCTTTAATTCCCTTAGGATACGGGGGTGTATGCCATCCGGTCCTGGCGATTTGTCTATTTTAATCTTTTTAAGTCGCTGATGTACTTCTTCCTGGGTCAGACAGGACACTTTTAACCACTTCAGCCCCGCTAGCTGAAACCCCCTTCATGACCAGAGCACTTTTTACACTTCGGCACTACACTACTTTCACCGTTTATCGCTCGGTCATGCAACTTACCACCCAAATGAATTTTACCTCCTTTTCTTCTCACTAATAGAGCTTTCATTTGGTGGTATTTTATTGCTGCTGACATTTTTACTTTTTTTGTTATTAATCAAAATGTAACGATTTTTTGCAAAAAAATGACATTTTTCACTTTCAGCTGTAAAATTTTGCAAAAAAAAACGACATCCATATATACATTTTTCGCCAAATTTATTGTTCTACATGTCTTTGATAAAAAAAAATGTTTGGGCAAAAAAAAATGGTTTGGGTAAAAGTTATAGCGTTTACACACTATGGTACAAAAATGTGAATTTCCGCTTTTTGAAACAGCTCTGACTTTCTGAGCACCTGTCATGATTCCTGAGGTTCTACAATGCCCAAACAGTAGAAAACCCCCACAAATGACCCCATTTCGGAAAGTAGACACCCTAAGGTATTCGCTGGTGGGCATAGTGAGTTCATAGAACTTTTTATTTTTTGTCACAAGTTAGCGGAAAATGATGATGATTTAAATTTTTATTTTTTCTTACAAAGTCTCATATTCCACTAACTTGCGACAAAAAATAAAAAATTCTAGGAACTCACCATGCCCCTCACAGAATACCTTGGGGTGTCTTCTTTCCAAAATGGGGTCACTTGTGGCGTAGTTATACTGCCCTGGCAATTTAGGGGCCCATATGTGTGAGAAGTACTTTGCAATCAAAATGTGTAAAAAATGACCGGTGAAATCCGAAAGGTGCACTTTGGAATATGTGCCCCTTTGCCCACCTTGGCTGCAAAAAAGTGTGACACATCTGGTATCGCCGTACTCAGGAGAAGTTGGGGAATGTGTTTTGGGGTGTCATTTTACATATACCCATGCTGGGTGAGAGAAATATCTTGGCAAAAGACAACTTTTCCCATTTTTTTATACAAAGTTGGCATTTGACCAAGATATTTTTCTCACCCAGCATGGGTATATGTAAAATTACACCCCAAAACACATTCCCCAACTTCTCCTGAGTACGGCGATACCAGATGTGTCACACTTTTTTGCTGCCAAGGTGGGCAAAGGGGCACATATTCCAAAGTGCACCTTTCGGATTTTGCAGGCCATTTTTTACACATTTTGATTGCAAGGTACTTCTCACACATATGGGCCCCTAAATTGCCAGGGCAGTATAACAACGCCACAAGTGACCCCATTTTGGAAAGAAGACACCCCAAGGTATTCCGTGAGGGGCACGGCGAGTTCCTAGAATTATTTTTTTTTTTTTGTCACAAGTTAGCGGAAAATGATGATTTTTTTTTTTTCTCTTTTTTCCTTACAAAGTCTCATATTCCACTAACTTGCGACAAAAAATAAAAAATTCTAGGAACTCGCCATGCCCCTCACGGAATACCTTGGGGTGTCTTCTTTCCAAAATGGGGTCACTTGTGGCGTAGTTATACTTCCCTGGCAATTTAGGGGCCCATATGTGTGAGAAGTACTTTGCAATCAAAATCTGTAAAAAATGACCGGTGAAATCCGAAAGGTGCACTTTGGAATATGTGCCCCTTTGCCCACCTTGGCAGCAAAAAAGTGTGACACATCTGGTATCGCCGTACTCAGGAGAAGTTGGGGAATGTGTTTTGGGGTGTAATTTTACATATACCCATGCTGGGTGAGAAAAATATCTTGGTCAAATGCCAACTTTGTATAAAAAAATGGGAAAAGTTGTCTTTTGCCAGGATATTTCTCTCACCCAGCATGGGTATATGTAAAATGACACCCCAAAACACATTCCCCAACTTCTCCTGAGTACGATTTGTGACACTTTTTTGCAGCCTAGATGCGCAAAGGTGCCCAAATTCCTTTTAGGAGGGCATTTTTAGACATTTGGATCCCAGACTTCTTCTCACGCTTTAGGGCCCCTAAAAAGCCAGGGCAGTATAAATACCCCACATGTGACCCCACTTTGGAAAGAAGACACCCCAAGGTATCCAATGAGGGGCCTGGCAAGTTCATAGAATATTTTTTTTTTTCGCATAAGTTAGCGGAAATTGATTTTTTTTTTTGTTTTTTCTCACAAAGTCTCACTTTCCGCTAACTTAGGACAAAAATTTAAATCTTTCATGGACTCAATATGCCCCTCAGCAAATACCTTGGGGTGTCTTCTTTCCAAAATGGGGTCAGTTGTGGGGTGTTTGTATTGCCCTGGCATTTGAGGGTCTCCGCAATCATTACATGTATGGCCAGCATTAGGAGTTTCTGCTATTCTCCTTATATTGAGCATACAGGTAATGAGATTTTTTTTTCCGTTCAGCCTCTGGGCTGAAAGAAAAAAATGAACGGCACATATTTCTTCATTCGCATCGATCAATGTGGATGAAAAAATATCTGCCAAAAAAAAAAAAGGAGGGGAAAGGCGTCTGCTAGGACATAGGGGCTCCGCCCAACATCCATACCCACTTAGCTCGTATGCCCTGGCAAACCAGATTTCTCCATTCACATCAATCGATGTGGATGAATAAATCATTGCCGGGATTATTATTATTTTTTTTTTATATATATACAAAGTGTTTGCCAAAGCATAGGAACGCCGCCTCCTCCTCAGCTCATATGCCTTGGCAAACGTATCTGTTACTGCAGAGGAGAAAATCTCGTCTTGCAGCGCCGCATACACCGACTTGCGTGTAATCTGACAGCAGCGCAATGCTTCTGTCAGAATGCACATCAGTGCTGCAGCTAGTAGATCGGTTGGTCCACCTGGAAGGTAAAAAAAGAAAAAAAAAAAAAAAGAAAAAACCAGGCCACAAAGCATTAATTTTATTAACTTTGGAACAGAACATGTAAACTTTAACTTTTTGAACTAAACATTAACGTGTTTGCTTACTGGTGTTTTTTTTTGTTTTTGTTTGTTTTTTTACCTTTATAGAACAAACCTCTCCTTCCCCATGGGTCAATGTGCAAAGCGCAAATCGCCCAAAGATGTGGTGAAGTGCGTTATGCACTTTGTCCCATGTGAAAGGAGACATTTGCAGCAGCTGTGAGTGAATGGGCCCTAATAGCCCTGTGTGCTTGTCCTGGTGAAATGATCCCTATGCTAGGTGTACCTGTGTGTGGTACTTCCGGAAACACTCCCCTAAGCATAGGGCAGGGTGGTCAGGACAGTCAGGACAGAAATAGCGGGTGTCACGCCTTATTCCACTCCTGCTACAGACACGACATCTTTTTCGGGGTGACGGGTGGGTTGAGGTACCAGCAACGACATTGGGGAAATGTCGCTCGTGTAGACGGCTAACTACACTGGTGGATGGGGCCACGGAACCTTCTGGATACAGGAGGTTCTCGATGATCTCTTCCTGAAATTTGATGAAGGATCCAGTTCTCCCAGCCTTACTGTAGAGAACAAAACTATTATACAGAGCCAATTGAATTAAATATACAGACACCTTCTTATACCAGCGTCTGGTTCTGCGGGAAACTAAATACAGAGACAACATCTGGTCATTGAAGTCCACCCCTCCCATGTGAAGGTTATAGTCGTGGACTGAGAGGGGCTTTTCAATGACACGGGTTGCTCGCTCAATTTGTATTGTCGTGTCTGCGTGAATGGAGGAGAGCATGTAAACGTCACGCTTGTCTCTCCATTTCACCGCGAGCAGTTCTTCGTTACACAGTGCGGCCCTCTGCCCCCTTGCAAGACGGGTGCTAACGAGCCGTTGGGGGAAGCCCGCGCGACTAGTTCGCGCGGTACCACAGGCGCCAATCCGTTCTAGAAACAAATGCCTAAAGAGGGCCACACTTGTGTAAAAATTGTCCACATAAAGATGGTACCCCTTGCCGAATAAGGGTGACACCAAGTCCCAGACTATCCTCCCACTGCTCCCCAGGTAGTCAGGGCAACCGACCGGCTCCAGGGTCTGATCTTTTCCCTCATAGACACGAAATTTGTGTGTATAGCCTGTGGCCCTTTCACAGAGCTTATACAATTTGACCCCATACCGGGCGCGCTTGCTTGGGATGTATTGTTTGAAGCCAAGGCGCCCGGTAAAATGTATAAGGGACTCGTCTACGCAGATGTTTTGCTCTGGGGTATACATATCTGCAAATTTCAGGTTGAAATGGTCTATGAGGGGCCGAATTTTGTGGAGCCGGTCAAAAGCAGGGTGGCCTCTGGGACGGAAGGTGCTGTTATCACTAAAGTGCAGGAAACGCAGGATGGTCTCAAATCGTGTCCTGGACATAGCAGCAGAGAACATGGGCATGTGATGAATTGGGTTCGTGGACCAATATGACCGCAATTCATGCTTTTTAGTTAGACCCATGTTGAGGAGGAGGCCCAAAAAAGTTTTAATTTCGGAAACTTGGACTGGTTTCCACCGGAAAGGCTGGGCATAAAAGCTTCCCGGGTTAGCGGTTATAAATTGTGTGGCATACCGGTTTGTCTCTGCCACAACTAAGTCTAAGAGCTCCGCAGTCAAGAACAGCTCAAAAAATCCCAGGGCCGAACCGATCTGAGCTGTCTCAACCCGAACTCCAGACTGGGCGGGGAAAGGGGGAACTACAGGTACGGCTGAAGTTGGGGACTGCCAATCAGGGTTTGCCAGCACCTCTGGGATTCTAGGGGCTCTACGGGCATGTCTTTGCGGTGGCTGCGACGGGGTCACTACTGCACGTGCCACCGTACATGCTTCAACTGCCCTTCTGGTGCTCGCTACTTCACCATGTTCTACGGCAGTGCTGGTACTAGGTCCAGGATGGGCTGGGCTGCTGGTGTATGCCTCACCACGTAATCCGACAGCACCAGCCCCACTCTGCTGCTCTTGAAGCGGATCCTGCGCAACCTGCGGTCTAGCGACACGGGGCCGGGTACGCCTGCTGCTATCAGGGACCTCAGCCTCCTCGTCCGAACTTTGGGTCAGAGAGCCACTGCTTTCTACAGGTTCGTATTCTGACCCGCTGGATTCATCAGATGAGGGTTCCCACTCCTCATCCGACTGGGTCAGAAGCCTGTAGGCCTCTTCAGAAGAATACCCCCTGTTTGACATGTGGGCAACTAAATTTAGGGGTATTCCCTGAGACTACCCAAGAAAAAAAAAGCAAGCCTGTCTTACAAATGGGAGGCTAGCGAAGTACCAGAGGCCGCTGCGGTTGATAAAAAATATCAAAACTGTTTTTTTTATCGCCGCAGTGCGTGTAAAGTGAATGTGCAGCGATAAAAAAAAAAATGTTTTTTTGTCACTGCGGTGGGGCGGGCGTGGGCGAACACACGTGTGGGCGACCGATCAGGCCTGATCGGGCAAACACTTCGTTTTGGGTGGAGGGAGAACTAAAGTGACACTAATACAATTATAGATCTGACCGTGATCAGTTTTGATCACTTCCAGATACTATAAAAGTACAAATGCTGATTAGCGATACACTAATCAGCGAATAACGGACTGCGGTGCGGTGGGCTGGGCGCTAACTGATCCCTAAACTACCTAACCAAGGGGCCTAAACTATACCTAAAACCTAACGGTCAATACCAGTGAGAAAAAAAAAGTGACAGTTTGCACTGATCACTTTTTTCCTTTCACTAGTGATTGACAGGGGCAAGAAGGGGTGATCAAAGGGTTAATAGGGGTGATCTGGGGGCTAAGTGTGGTGTAGTGGGTACTCACAGTGATGTGTGCTCCTCTGCTCCTCTGCTGGAACCAACCGACCAAAAGAAGGAGCAGAGGAGCACAGCAGCCATATAACCCCATCATATTTACTAATATGATGGGTTAAATGGCTGCTGATTGGTTTTTTTAAAAATCAGCAACCTGCCAGCCAATGATCGTGGCCGGCAGATTGCTGACGAAATACTTGGCTACGAAATTCCGGTCCGCGATGCGCATGCGAGGGCCGGCTGTGACGAAATCTCGCGTCTCGCGAGATGACGCGCCGATGCGTCCAGGAGGAACAAATCAACCACCTCCCGGATGCATCGGCGCGTTAGGCGGTCGGGAGGTGGTTAATGGGGAATTTATTTTTCCATTCTGCATGTCATCTGATTTTCCTCACTGAATACATTGGAGAAAAAAATATTTAACAGCTTTGCTTTCTCCTCGTCGCTTTCTGCGACTCCCCCCTCATTACTCTTTAAAGGGCCGACACCTTCAGATTTATACTTTTTAACATTTATATAATTGAAGAACATTTTAGGGTTAGTTTTACTCTCTTTGGCATATAATCTCTCAGTCTCTAGTTTGTCCGCTTTTATTTGTTTTTTACATGTTCTATTTTTTTCCTTGTAGTTTTTTAGTGCTTCCGTGCTACCTTCCTGTTTCAGTGAATTATATGCTTTCTATTTGTAATTTATTGCTTTCTTTACAGTTCTATTTATCCACATTGGTTTCTTTTTGTTCCTTAACCTTTTATTCCCATACGGTATGTACCTCTCACAATGAGATTTTAGGATGTTTTTAAAGATATCCCATTTTGTGGCTGTATTTTTATTTTTGAGGACTTTGTCCCAGTTAGTTCGGCCTATGGCCTCTCTTAGTTGGCTAAATTTAGCTTTTTTGAAGTTTGGTATTTTTGTTCCTCCCTGTAGAAACGCTCTTTTGAATGATAATTGGAAGGTTATTACTTTATGGTCACTATTTCCCAGGTGTCCCCCAACCTGCACGTCTGTTGTTCTGTCAGGCCTATTGGTTAATAGTAAGTCCAGTATGGCCGTCCCTCTAGTCGGGTCCTGAACCAGTTATGAGATATACAAGTTTCAGTTTCCCAGTCTATATCTGGGTAGTTGAAGTCCCCCATAATAACCACCTCATTATGATTTGCCGCCTCGTCTATCTCATTTAGTAGTAGATTTTCTGTGGACTCTGGTATATTAGGTGGTTTATAGTAAACTCCTATTAATTTATTGTTGTTTTTAGCTCCATGTATCTCTACCCACAGTGACTCCACATGTTCATGTCCCTCACTTATATCTTCACGGAGTGTGGGCTTTAGACAAGACTTTACATAAAGGCAAACCCTTCCCCCTGTCCGGTTTTGACGATCCTTTCTAAACAGACTGTAACCTTGTACATTAACTGCCCAGTCATAGCTATCATCCAGCCATGTCTCAGTTATTTCCACTATGTCATAGTTCTCCTCACATATCACTAATTCCAGCTCCCCAGTTTTATTAGTCAGGCTTCTGGCATTAGTATACATACATTTGAGAGGTTTATGTATATTTTTTACCCTACACCTTTCCTTCTGAACTGTTCTAGTCCCTCCTTCCATTCCTCCCCCAGTCCCACTACCTTGCCTCCGGTCTCTATCTGCCCTATCTTTCCCTCCTTTAATGTAATTTCCCCCCCCCCCCCCCCAGTCCCTAGTTTAAACACTCCTCCAACCTTCTAGCCATCTTTCCCCCCAGCACAGCTGCCCCTTCCCCATTGAGGTGCAGCCCGTCCCTATGATAGAGCCTGTAGCCGATAGAAAAGTCGGCCCAGTTCTCCAGGAACCCAAACCCCTCCTTCATACACCGATTCTTGAGCCACTTGTTAATCTCCCTAATCTCCCGTTGCCTTTCTTGTGTGGCTCGTGGTACAGGCAGTATTTCGGAAAATATTACCTTTGAGGTCCTTGCCCTCACCTTTTGACCCAAATCCCTGAAATATTTTTTAGCAGGGGTCACTTCGAGAGGCCTGAGCTCCCAGTGTCAGCTAGCGGTAGTGTCTTGACCAGCAACCCAGCGGTTCTTGAATGGTTGACTTGGTCATCCACTTCGTCCCAAGTGACATCAGACACTTTTAGTCAAGAGTCAGTGGGTTCGTCAGACACAACTCTTAGTTGGCATGGCCCGGGAGCAGGCCCTGTGCCCTCACCTGTCCTCAACCTGCCTCTGTCCTTTTTCGTTCCCTCAGCCAGAGAAGTATTATATGCTATGGGCTCAGCCCCACTATACAGCGAGGACAAGCTACTAGAGGACAGTCCGCAGCTACTGGCCAGCAAAGATGTGGAGGAGACATCCGCCACTTTCTACGCTAGGCAGGCAAGTAGTGATGAGGAGAGTGGCGTGGGAGCTGGTGCAAGCGTTAAAGCTCCTGACCCAGAAACAGGACATCGGTAACGTGCAAACAGTACTCGATGATTATGATGTAGCTGATCGCACTTGGGGGCCGGGTGAATTAGGGGCTTCATCCTCATCGGAAGAAGAGGGTGGCAGCGTGCTGGTGAGGCAGCAGCGGAGCCAGCAAGTCGCTAGCGTGGCTGGGAGTCAGCAGAGTGGCAGCAATGGGAAAGGCAGCAGGTCGGTAGCCAAACATGCCCGGGGTAGACGACCTGCTTCGCAGAAGCCTACCTGCCTAGAAAGTTGTGGTGCACTGTTTCACGGAAGCAGCGGCGGTAGCAGTCAGTCAGTGCGTAGCTTTGGGGGTAAAATCACCTACTCGGTGAACATGGCCATATGTAGAATCTGTGGGCAGAAGGTGAAGCGTGGCCAGGGTGGCAATGTTGGCACCACGGCCCTGGTCAACATATGCAGCATCACCATAAAGTGGCCTGGGAGAACCGTGGCTCTGATGTGGTGGTCCAGTCTGCCACAGCAACCGCTGCATCACCCAGTGGCATGCACCCGGTTTCAGGCAGTCAAGGCTCCACCACCTCAGCCAAAGAAAGCTGTTTGTCCTTCCCATTATCTGCTGGTCCTGATGCTCCTGCTCCTCCTTCTACTACTTCTTGTCACTCATTCCATCAGCAATCGATCACCGAAGCAATTGCCAAGAGACAACAGTATGCGTGCACTCATCCAATGGCGCAGAAGCTGAATGTGCTCCTGTCCAAGTTGTTGGTGCTGCAGTCCCTAACTTTCCAAGTGGTGGACTCTGTACCTTTCAAACAACTGATAGCTTGTGCCGAGCTGAGGTGGAGAATCTCAAGCCGTCATTTCTTTCCAAAAAGGCAGTACCAGCTCTGGACACACATGTAGAACAGAAGGTGGGCCAGTCTTTGAGCCTGTCGGAGTGTGCCAAAGTGCATGGCAGCGCCGACGGGTGGAGCTGTAACTATGGCCAGGGACAATACATATCCTTTACGGCCCACTGGGTGAATGTGGTTCCTGCACAACCACACCAGCAACTAGGCCAGGTGACGCCGTTTCTGCCTGGACGTTCTCACTCCATTTGTCCTGCGACAATGTCCGCCTCTGCCTTCTCATCCTCCACCATGTCCTCAGCCTCCACTGCAGGAACAATTCACAGTGCCCCTCTAGCATACCACATGTGCAGGGCATGGCGGTGTAACTCTGTTCTGCACCTCGTTTGCCTGGGCGAACTGAGTCACACAGGGGAGGAACTGCTCCGTGTCCTTGATCAAGAAATCGAATCCTGGTTTTCTCTGCGACAACTCAAAATCGGAACCATGGTGACTGGCAACGGGAAGACCATAGTGTCAGCGCTGCGTCAAAGAGGGCTGAGCCATGCGCCCTGCATGGCACATGTGTTCGATCTGGTTTTCAAGCGGTTCCTGAAGTCTTCCACCCATCTGCATCCACCCATCCAGACATCCTAAAAATGGCCAGGAAACTTTGCATGCACTCCAGCCACTCGTACATCGCAAAGCACACACTCCTTGAGCTGCAGCATCAGAACAGCATCCCCCAACATAGGCTGATATACGATGTTTCCACCCGTTGGCATTCCACCCTCCATATGTTGTACCGACTATGCAAACAGAGAAAGGCCATAAATGATTTCTTGATGATCCAAGCGGACAGGAGTAGTCCCCTGTGTAATTTCTATGTCAGCCAGTGACAGCTCATGTGTGACATCTGCCATTTGCTAAGGCCCTTTGAGGAGGCCACGTTATTTATCAGTCACCCGGACTATGGGATGAATAACGTCATTCCACTGCTTAATGTCCTGGAACAGATGCTGGTAAATCTGGCTGGTCAGGGGAGTGGAGACGTGGTGCCTAGATCTCATGGCCACAGGACCCTTGTGGGGGCTAAACTGAAGGAGGAAGAGGTGACAGGAGAGGAGGAGCAGGAGCAGCCAGAGGAGCTGCACGGCGATGAGGAAGACAAGGCAGAGGACCCAGACACACCGTGGCAGTATGCAGTAGAGATGGAGGCAGGGAGTCCCTCCGAGTCACTTGCACAAATGGCCTGATGCATGCTCACTTGCTTGCGTAGTGACAGCCGAATTAAAACTATTCGTCAGAGGGATGACTTCTGGCTCTCCACCTTGTTGGACCCCCGCTACCAGCCCAAAATGGGGGCCTTTTTTACTCC
Source organism: Bufo gargarizans (assembly GCF_014858855.1). Taxonomy (NCBI): domain Eukaryota; kingdom Metazoa; phylum Chordata; class Amphibia; order Anura; family Bufonidae; genus Bufo; species Bufo gargarizans. The sequence goes on from NC_058084.1 coordinate 144,271,901, forward strand.
CGCTGAGAGGGAGGGCAAATTGAACTACTATAGAGACATCCTATGTAGTGAGTTGGCATATCTGCGCCATCGTCCATCCTCTCGCAGGTCTGATCGGCGGGGCCCTCTGCGCTCACGTTCCTCTGCCATGGCTGCTGTGGCAGGGTGGGGGGTTAGGAGTAGTGATGATCGATCATGCTCGGCCGAACACCTGTTCGGCTCAAGCATCTCGATGCTCGGCACATGCGTTATTTGGCAGAATACCACATGTGCTCGAGCGCAATGCTCGAGTCTCCGCCCGCATGTTTCTTGGCTGCTACACAGCCAATAAACGTGCAGGTAGGTACTGCCCTAACTGTAATGCCGTAGCCATGTTGGCTGATGGCATTACAGTGATTGGCTGGCCGGAACACATGTTCGGATCATTATTTGTCAGGGAGAGCTGTGCTGAGGAAGGGACAGACAGTTTAGGGAGTGATTTAAGAATATTATTACCACCAAAACTTTTCATGGACCCAAAAGTCCTTTTAACTATTTGTCTGTGGCAGCAGCAATCTATATTTCTAGCGCAACCTGCGCTAAATAGCAAAAATTTTACATACCCAAAAGTCCTTCTAAGAACTATTGTGTGTGGCAGCAATATCTATTTTTAGAGCATCCTGCATCAAATAGCGTACAATAGTTAGGCTGCTGCAGACAGCAATATTAGCTGCACCACATCTCCAGTGTAAATTGTGCGCATCCCAAAAATATCTGACATCTAGTGTACTTTTTCCGTAGATGGTGTCCGCTGCGGACAGTGACATTAACTGCGGCACATCTCCAGTGTAAAGTGTGGGCATCTAAAAATATCTGACATCCAGTGTACTTTTTCCATAGGTGTTGTCCGCTGCGGACAGTGACTGTAACGATAGTAGTATAAAACTGCTGGATTCCAATGGCAGGGACAAGGCCTGTACACAGGAAGCACCAGAGTCTTGAATAGGAGGTTGCAGGACTGAAGAATGAAGCAGTGCCAAACAGGCATGGCCCTGGGCGCGATGAAACTGTGCCTGTTGCCAGAGCACAAGAAAAACAATCAACCACGATACCTAGCTTCATGTCCCAGTTTGCAGGGCAGCGCAGGACACCACTCTTGAAGTCAGACCAGAGCGACCAGGTGGTCGGTTGTATTGCAGCAGATAATACTTCCAGTTGGTTAAGCACCACTCTGTCATCCACTAAATCCAGTCTCAGTAGCCAAGAGTCTGCTCAATCCAATCGTCACCCTGATCTTCCTTCCCCTCATCATGGAGAGTCTGGGCAAACAAGTGATCCCACACTCGGATATTCCAAGGAGCTCTTTTCAGCACCATTTCTAGATTTGGCCATCTCGCCAAGCACGCTTAAAGAGGGACAGATTTTGTGCCCTGATTCCCAAACTCTTGAGCATCCACAATCACAAGAAGATGACGGTGGGGAACTGCAATTACTGTATAATGAGGTGGATGATGATGAGACACAGTTGCCAATGACTCAACGGCAATTACTGTCTCAAGAGGTTGAGGAAGAGGATGAGACACAGTTGTCAATCACTGAGGTAGTGGTTAGGTCAACAAGTCAGGAGGATGAGCAGAGTAAGGAAGTGGAAGAGCAGGTGGTGGACGATGAAGTCACTGACCCAACCTGGGAATGTGGAAAGCTGAGCAATGATAGCAGTACAGAGGGGGAGGGATCTGCAGCACCGCAACAGGCTGTAAGAGGCAGTGGGGTGGCAAAAGAGAGAAGACGGGCCACACCAAACAGGCCCGCAACTGTTCCCCACAGCACGCCCTGTTCCACAGTCTGATGCTTTTTAAAGAAAGTGCTGATGACAAAAAAAAATTAATTTTCAACCTGTGCCATAGAAAAATGAGCAGGGGCGTGAACACTAGCAACCTCACCACCACCAGCATGATCCACCACATGGCATCAAAGCACTAATAGGCGGACCGAATGCCTGGGTCCACAATCTGTGTCTGCGGGTCACATCACTGCCTCCTCTTCCCCTGTGTTATGTGCTGGCCAATCCTCTATCGAATGCGCAGGCCCGGATAACTCCCGCCCTGCACCTGAACCTTCGCAAGCACCATCAGCGACCACATCCACTTCCGTGTCCCAGCGCAGCGCCCAAATGTCCTTACCCCAGGCCTTTGAACGCAAGCGCAAATACCCAGCCACCCACCCACAGGCCATAGCACTAAATGCGCAGCTTTCCAAATTGCTGGCCCTGAAAATGTTGCCATTTAGGCTTGTGGACACTGAGGCCTTCTGCAGCCTCATGTCAGTGGCCGTCCCGCGTTACGCAGTTCCCAAACGCCATTATTTTGTGCCCGCCTTACACCAACATGTGTCTTGTAACATCGCACGTTCCCTGACCAACGCAGTTACTGGAAAGGTCCACTTAACCATGAACACATGGACAAGTGCATTCGGCCAAGGATGCTATATTTCTCTGACGGCACACTGAATGAATGTTGTGGAGGCCAGGAGCGAGTCATACCCTGGGATGGCACAGGTGCTACCGACGTCAAGGATTGCGGGCCCTACGTCGATCAGGGTTTCCACCAGCACCTATGTTAGTGACTCCAACCCTCACTTCTCCTCCTCTTCCTCCTCCACTTCCACCTCTGAATTATCCGTGTGCAGCACCAGTCAGTCACTAGTCGGTAGCTGGAAGCAGTGTAGCACTGCAGTGGGGAAGCAGCATCAGGCCGCGCTGAAGCTGATATGCTTAGGGGACAAACAGCACACCGCCGCAGAGCTGTGGCAGGGGATAAGAGACCAGACTGAGCTGTGGCTCTCGCCATTCAACCTAGAACCAGGAATGGTTGGTTCTGATAATGGCCGTAACTTGGTGGTGACTTTGGAGCTCGGCAAGCTCACACACATCCCATGCCTAGCCCACGTCTGAAACGTAGTGGTTCAGCGGTTTCTCAAATGCGGACGTGCGATCGGGCCCAGGTTATCTAGAGTCACTATAGTGGCAGCAGGCCCTCGCCTATAATGTTTTAGATGGTCAGATCAGCAGGCCCTTGCTCCAAATGTTTTTGAGTGTCACCAGCAGGCCATCAATCATAATTTTTCAAGGCTGTGTATGATACATTCTGATGTCTTCAGCCCGAGCACCCGAGCACTATGGTGCTCGATCAACACTAGTTAGGAGCAGTTCCAGCTCCATCAGCAGAAACTTGAGTCTAGAGTCGCTGATGAACAGCTTTCTTCACCCGCCTAGTGAAGAAACTACTCACCAGCAGCAGCAGCTAGACTGGAGCAGGACCTGAACCTGCAGGTGGTGGTATACTTGGACGGTACCCTGCCACCCCACATTGAAGATTCGCTGGACTACTGGGCAATCAAACTGGATTTGTGTCCGCAACTAGCAGAGTTTGCCCTGGAAAAGCTGTCCTGCCCGGCCAGTAGTGTGGCATCAGAGCGGGTGTTTAGTGTGGCAGGGGCCATAGTTACCCCAAGAACTCGCCTGTCCACACAAAATGTGGAGAGGCTGACATTTGTCAAGATGAATCAGGCGTGGATCAGCCAGGATTTCCACCCACCAATGCCTGATGCATCAGACTAGATCATCCATGGTGCCACATCAACACTGACAAAAGAGAACGGTTTCTTCTGGCTACCCGCATCAGCTACTATTCTGATGCTGCGAAACGCCTAATGCCAAGTGCTCCTTCTTTCACCCACCATCTGTCACGGAAGGTGTACAGGAAACAAGACAATGCAAAATAAATATATGACTCACTGGATCCAAAACTAAGGAACCCGTTTGGTCTCTATGAATAAGTTGGGGCAGTATAGGGACTAAGCGGTTAGCTAAGAGTTTAGCTAGCAGTTTTAGGTCCAAATTTAATAGGGAGATGGGCCGGTAATTGCCACAATCGGTGGGGTCCTTCCCCTCTTTAGGGATAATGGTGATGTTGGCTCTGGTCATGTCTTGGGATAGAGGGTCTCCCCGTAGAGATTGATTGCAAACTTTAAGTAGGTATGGCAGGAGGATGGAGCTAAATGAGCGGAAGTACAGAGCAGGGAACCCGTCTGGGCCGGGAGCTTTCCCTTTTGGGAGCTGTTTGATCGCTAAGAGGAGTTCTTCGTTGGAGAAAGGGGAACTAAGGGAATTAATCTGAGTTTCTGGGATTTGAGGAATTTTTATGGAGCGGAGGAAGAGTTTTATTGAGTCTAGATGTGAGACATTCGGGTCATTGTTTCCCTGGGGGGGGGAGATTATAAAGGGAGTGGTAAAATTCTGAGAATCTCCGGGCTATATTATGTGTGTCACTGAGCATGTTTCCCTCATTATTACGTATTTTGCATATAAAGTTTTGGGTCTTCCTTTTTTTAATACGAGACATCATGAACTTAGTCACTTTGTCTCCATGGGCAAAGTATTTATATTGAGCATTGAGGAAGTATTTGGCGGACTGGGTATTGAGAAGATTTTTTAAGTCAGCTCTGAGGAGTGTTAATTTTGCTAAATGGGTGTCCAGCATGGATCTTTTATGAAGTGCTTCAATATCCCTGATATTCTTTAGGAGAGATTCAATACGGGCAAGCCTATTTTTTTTTATGTAGGAGCCTAAGCCGATAAGTTGGCCGCGGATATAGGCTTTGTGTGTGTCCCATAAGGTATAAGGGTGAATACCTGGGGTATCATTGGAGGAAAAAAAGTCCTTTAGCCATTTAAGGACTTTTTCCTTATTGTCAGGGGATTGAATTAGTTGTTCGTTGAGCTTCCATCTAAATGTTCTGGGAGGTCTGTCTGGAGTGAATATATTGATCCAGATGGGTGCATGGTCAGAGAGATTAATGGAGCCAATTTGGGCCTTAGAGCAAAGTTGAATATGTTGGGAAGAGACTAATAAATAATCCAGGCGTTGGTATGATCTATGGGGGTAGGAGTAGAATGTATAGTCTTTAACATCAGGGTTCAGGGTTCTCCAGATGTCAACCAGGCGGCGGTCGTGGAAAGATTTCCTTAATTTGCTATGGGCCTTATTAGAGACCGAAGATTTTTTGGAGGAAGAGTCTATAGGGGGGACTAATGTAAGGTTAAAGTCACCTCCCATAACGGTTACACCTTCACAGAAGTGGTCCAAAGTCTGGAGAACATTATGGAACCAAGCAACCTGGTTGACATTTGGGGCATATACATTAACAAACGTATAGGTCTGATTAGCAATATCACCTTTTAGAAAGATGAACCTCCCCTCTGGGTCCTGGATGTGATCCCTGTAGGCGAAAGGAGTGGTTTTGCTAAAGCCCACGCTAACTCCTCTAGAAGCGGAGGAATCTGCGCCGCAATGGTACCAGGTAGGGAAGCAAGAGTGGGAGAGGTTCGGGTAGTGATTGAATTTAAAATGTGTCTCCTGGAGGAGCACAACAGAACATCCCATTTTCTTTAATGTAGAGAAAATTTGGCAACGTTTGGAAGGGGCGTTAAAACCTTTCACGTTGTAAGATGTAATTTGTAGGTTCGCCATGTTACCTTATAGAAAGAGGGAGGGCCAAAACTAAGGAACAAAAGGGAGACCCCTGCATAAGACCTGGCTCTCTCCCTGACTGCTCAGCCCATGCGAAAATCCCAATGGTGGATGATTGCATATCCACGTACCTCGACTATATACCACCTGAACACCCTACAATAGTGAGGGGACACGACCACCGGCTCCCTACACTAGACATGGAGGGAGTCAGGGTCACCTGGGATCCAGCAAACAGAAAATCACAAATAAATGTACAGCACTTATCTTGTAGAAGGCTGGAAAATAGGATCAGCATGCACATACACTCCAGGAAGTTGTATAAGCTGCACACTAATGCATTATGGGGAGGAATTTAAAGGGATGCAATCAGTCCAACTACATGACAGCTGAGAGAGGCTAACGAGATGAGGAACTGAAATTCAAAACAAAGAAAACTCAAGGAGGAGGTTCTGAAACGCTTCTGTCAGAGCTTCTCAGCTGTCTGGTTGTGACAGTACCCCTCCCTCTACGAGTGGACTCCGGACACTCAGAGCCCACCCTCTCAGGATGGGACCTATGAAAAGCCCTGATGAGACGAGTGGCCTTAATGTCCGTTACTGGGACCCACATCCTCTCCTCAGGACCATAACCCTCCCAATGAACGAGGTACTGGAGAGAACCGCGGACAAGACGAGAATCCACAATCCTAGAGACCTGAAATTAAATTCCCATCAACCATAATCGGAGGAGGAGGCAAAGGCGAGGGTACAATGGGTTGAACATAAGGTTTCAATAAGGACTTATGAAAAACATTAAGGATCTTCCAAGTCTGAGGAAGATCAAGACGGTAGGCAACAGGATTGATGACAGACAGGATTTTGTAAGGCCCAATAAACCTAGGACCCAACTTCCAGGAAGGAAACTTCAATTTGATATTCTTGGTAGACAACCACACCAGATCACCAACATTCAGGTCCGGACCAGGGACACGTCTCTTATCTGCCACACTCTTATATCTCTCACTCATGCTCTTTAGATTATCCTGAATCTTTTGCCAAATAGAAGACAAAGACGAGGAGAATATGTCCTCATCAGGTAAACCAGAAGACCCCTCTCCCGAGAAAGTCCCAAACTGCGGATGAAACCCATATGCACCAAAAAATTGTGACTTATCAGAGGACTCCTGACGACGGTTATTTAAAGCAAACTCAGCAAGGGACAAAAAAGAACACCAATCCTCCTGATTCTCCGCCACAAAACAGCGCAGATATGTCTCCAGATTCTGATTGACGCGCTCTGTCTGGCCATTCGACTGCGGGTGGAAAGCAGAAGAGAATGAAAACCGAACCCCCAAGCGAGAACAGAAAGCCTTCCAGAATCTGGAAACAAACTGCGTGCCCCTATCAGAGACTATGTCTGAAGGAATACCGTGCAATTTGACAATGTGATCAATAAATGCCTGCGCCTGCGTCTTAGCATTGGGCAAACCAGGAAAAGGGATGAAATGCACCATTTTGCTAAAACGGTCCACCACCACCAGAATCACAGTCTTCCCCGAGGAACGAGGCAGGTCCGTTATGAAGTCCATGGACAGATGTGTCCAAGAACGGGAAGGAATGGGTAAGGGAAGGAGAGGACCTGATGGCCGTGAAGGAGGGACTTTGGCACGAGCGCAAGTCTCGCAGGCTGCCACAAAACCCTCAACCGACTTATGAAGCGCAGGCCACCAGAATCTCCGAGCGATGAGATCCACTGTGGCTCTTGCCCCCGGGTGCCCAGCAAGGACCGTATCGTGGTGTTCCTTAAAAATCTTGTGTCTTAAAGCGAGAGGCACAAACAACCTCCCAGGAGGACAAAGATCAGGAGCCTCTGACTGGGCTGCCTGCACCTCTGCCTCAAATTCAGGAAAAAGAGCAGAGACCACCACACCTTCAGCCAAAATGGGACCCGGGTCTTCAAAATTCCCACCTCCCGGAAAACAACGTGACAGGGCATCTACCTTCACATTCTTAACCCCAGGGCGGAACGTGACAACAAAATTAAACCTTGAAAAGAACAAAGACCATCTGGCCTTTCTCGGGTTCAGACGCTTGGCTGACTCCAAGTAGGCCAGATTTTTATGGTCAGTAAACACGGTAATAGGGTGTCTGGCTCCCTCTAGCCAATGGCGCCATTCCTCAAAAGCCAACTTGATGGCCAACAACTCCCTATCTCCCACATCGTAATTTCTCTCTGCGGAGGAGAGTTTCTTCAAGAAAAAGGCACACGGTCACCATTTGGCAGGAGAGGAACCCTGAGACAAGACCGCACCCACACCCACCTCAGAAGCATCAACCTCAACTATGAAGGGTAGAGAAATATCAGGTTGTACCAAGATGGGAGCGGAAGCAAAACTCTCCTTGATATTAGAAAAGGCCTTACGCGCCTCTACCGACCAGGAAGAAAAATCTACCCCCTTTCTGGTCATATCACTGAGTGGTTTAACAATAGAGGAATAATTCAAAATAAACTTCCTGTAATAATTGGCAAAGCCCAAAAAATGCATCAGCGCCTTCTGGTTCTCAGGAAGCTCCCACTCAAGCACAGCGCAGACCTTCTCGGGGTCCATGCGAAAACCAGAAGCGGAGAGAAGAAACCCCAGAAATTGAATTTCTGGAACCGCAAACACACATTTTTCCAGTTTCGCGTATAATTTATTCTCCCGCAGGATGAGCAAGACCTGACGTAAATGTTCCTTATGAGTTTTGAAATCAGGAGAAAAAATCAAAATGTCATCCAAATACACTAATACAAATTTTCCCATTAAATGATAAAAAATGCTGTTCACGAAATGCTGAAAAACGGCTGGGGCATTCATCAAACCAAAAGGCATAACCAAATTCTCAAAATGGCCCTCAGGGGTATTGAAGGCCGTCTTCCATTCGTCTCCTTCTCTGACCCTGACCAGGTTGTATGCCCCTCTTAGATCTAATTTGGAAAAGACTTTAGCCCCAACAATCTGGTTAAACAGGTCCGGGATCAGAGGAAGCGGATAAGGGTCACGAATAGTGATACTGTTCAGCTCCCTGAAATCCAGACAAGGTCTTAAAGAACCATCTTTTTTCTTAACAAAAAAAAACCCAGCGGCAACAGGTGACTTCGAGGGTCGTATGTGTCCTTTTCTCAGACTCTCAGAGATATAAGCACGCATAGCGACCCTTTCAGGTTGGGAAAGATTGTATAAACGAGATTTAGGGAGCTTGGCGCCTGGGATGAGAGTAATAGGGCAATCGTACTCCCTGCGCGGGGGCGAATCCTGAACTCCACTCTCAGAGAAGAAATCCGAAAATTCAGAGAGAAAAGGTGGTACAGTCTTAGTAGAAACCTCTGAAACAGATGTCATGAGGCAATTCTCTCTGCAAAAGTCACTCCAACCATTTATTTGCCTCGCTTGCCAATCAATGGTGGGGTTATGTTTAGTGAGCCAGGGTAGCCCCAACACAAGAGGAGTAGGTAATCCGCTAAGGACGAAACATGACACATCCTCAACATGAGCATCACTCACAATTAAACGAATATTGTGAACTATGCCCTTTAATGATTTCTGAGAAAGTGGAGCAGAATCAATAGCAAAAACAGGAATATCCATTCCCAAAGTGCACACCTGGAAACCATGAGTTATCTCAAATTGATTATCAATGAGATTGACAGCTGCTCCACTATCTACAAAAATCTCACAAAAAATGTTCTTGCTCTCTAGCGCCACCCTGGCAGGCAGGACAAAACGGGAACTACAAGCAAACGGAAAACCTTCAATTTCCGCCTCAACCCTGCCAATAGTAACAGATGGAACATTTTTAAAAGATTTTTTCCTTTTTGTTTCTTTATTACTCCCAGAAAACTGCCTGAATCTCCTAGAGGGACAAACATTTGCCAAATGATTTATACCTCCACAACAAAAACAAACCTTCCCATGCGGGCTGAATCTTATATTGTCAGAGGCAATCAACCCCAGCTGCATGGGCTCCTGCTCAGAAGGGGCTGACAGCGACTGAGACCCCTGCGCATAGAATGAGACCGCTGCACTGTCCTGGGACTGAGTATGACAGGAAGGAGAGATCTCTCCTCTCTCTCTAAGACGCCTGTCAATACGAACGGCCTGAGACATAGCACAGTCCAAGGAGATAGGCCTCTCATGAAAGGCAAATGCATCTTTCAATCCCTCTGAAAGAAAATGGCAAAATTGACTTCGGAGTGCAGCATCATTCCAACCAGTATCAGCTGCCCATCTCCGAAATTCTGAGCAGTATATCTCTGCGGATTGTTTACCCTGGCATAACAGACGTAGTCTAGACTCAGCCAAAGCAACACGATCCAGATTATCATATATCTGACCCAGGGCTAAAAAGAAATCATCCACTGAACGGAGAGGCCGTGCCCCCACCGGCAGCGAAAAGGCCCACGACTGAGCGTTACCCCTGAGCAGCGATATAATGATCCCCACCCTCTGTTCCTCGTCACCAGAGGAATGGGGAAGAAGGCGAAAATGGAGTTTGCAAGCCTCTCTGAAACGCACAAAATTCTCACTACCCCCGGAGAACGTATCCGGGAGCGAGATCTTGGGCTCAGAACAAACTCCATGAACGCAAGCTGAACCGGTCACTAGAAACTGAGAAAGAGTCTTACGGAGATCAGCTACCTCCAATGAAAGACCCTGGAAGCGTTCAGTCAAAAGTGAAACCGGATCCATGCTTGAGACAGTTTAGGCGGCTTATAATGTCACGGAAGGTGTACAGGAAACAAGACAATGCAAAATGAATATATGACTCACTGGATCCAAAACTAAGGAACAAAAGGGAGACCCCTGCATAAGACCTGGCTCTCTCCCTGACTGCTCAGCCTATGCGAAAATCCCAATGGTGGATGATTGCATATCCACGTACCTCGACTATATACCACCTGAACACCCTACAATAGTGAGGGGACACGACCACCGGCTCCCTACACTAGACACGGAGGGAGTCAGGGTCACCTGGGATCCAGCAAACAAAATCACAAATAAATGTACAGCACTTAGCTTGTAGAAGGCAGGAAAATAGGATCAGCATGCACACACACTCCAGGAAGTTGTATAAGCCGCACACTAATGCATTATGGGGAGGAATTTAAAGGGATGCGATCAGTCCAACTACATGACAGCTGAGAGAGGCTAACGAAATGAGGAACTGAAATTCAAAACAAAGAAAACTCAGGGAGGAGGTTCTGAAAGGCTTCTGTCAGAGCTTCTGAGCTGTCTGGTTGTGACACCATCTTCAGCTGGTATTCATATTGCCACCCACCTCTGCACTCTGTCACCGGGTCACTCTGTGGTCTCCTGATGCTGCTGCCACCTCCTTACTATGTCATCTTTCCACTCTTTGGTCTCCTGATGCTGCTTTCACCTCCTCACTCTGTCACCAGGTCACTCTGTGATCTCCTGATGCTGCTGCCACCTCCACACTATGAAATCTTGCCACTTTGTGGTCTCCTGATGCGGCTGTCACCTCCCCACTATGTCACCTTGCCACTCTGTAGTATCCTGATTCTGCTGTCACCTCCACACTCTGTAACCTTGCCACTCCGTGGTCTCCTCATGCTGCTGCCACCTCCACACTATGTCACCTTGCCACATTGTGGCCTCCTCATGCTGCTGCCACCTCCCCACTCTGTCACCGGGTCACTCTGTAGTCTCCTCATGCTGCTGCCACCTCCACACTATGTCACCTTGCCACTCTGTGGTCTCCTCATGCTGCAGCTGCCACCTCCACACTGTCATTGATCCACTCTGTGGCCTCCTCCTGATACTGCTGCTGCTGCCACCTCCACACTCTGTCATTGTGCACTCTGTGGCCTCCTGATGCTGCCGCCAACTCTACACTCGGTCATTGTGCCACTCTGTGGCCTCCTACTGATGCTGGCGCCACCTCCAGACTCTGTCATTGGGCCACTCTGTGGTCTCCTCATGCTGCTTCCACCTCACCACTATGTCATAGGGCAACTCTGTGGATTTCTCATGCTGTTCCCACCCTCCCCACTATATGACTTAGCCATTATTTTGCCTTTCGTCCTGGTTGACATAATCATTTATTTGACCCTTCTTCTGATCTGTCAGAAGGAAGGAAAAATGAGACACAAAACAGATCCTCTCTGTGTAGTAGCTATAAGGCTTGTATGGTCCCATCAGAATTGGCTTGGCTTTGGTAGCCAAAAGCAGGAGTGGGTACAAAACACAAAAGGCATGCCAATATTCCATTCACGTGTTATCTCAGTTATCTTTTTTGGATCCACTCCTGTTTTTATTTGGTATTAGCAATACTGATGGATTACTGACCAAATGCTGACCGAGTGAAGGCCGATGCTGAACAGACAGGATCCATTTTTGGGGGTTATTGTTCTGTCGGATCAAAGGAAAAACAAAATAATCAGTGACGTCAACACAAACTTACTGCAGACATCCTCTCCACTTTGTCAGGGGTCTCTTCTTGTATAAGCGTTTAATAGAACAGGTTCTGTAGCCATCTATGTGCAATCAGCTGACGACGGTATAAAAGGAGTGTGCTTCTTCCTTGGGTTAACATCGCCCTGTAAGGCTGAGTTCATATTTGAGTTATTTGGTCAGCTTTGGCCCGTGAATGCCCAAATAAGTGAAGTGTGCAGTGATTCTAAGAGCGACGCCTGTTATCTGCATGTCATAGTGACTCACAATATAATTTACTACCACAGAAGAGTCCCTATGTGTGTTACTGCAAGTCAAAGTGTTCTACATCCCTAAAAAGGCTCTCTGCAGCCAGGAAATAGTAGTTTTTTAATGCGATTCGCCGCAAAAAATATGGTGAACCGGCCGAATCGAATTTTTGAAAAATTCGCTCATCTCTAGACATAACTATAGATAGTTGCAGAGGTTGTAGTTGCATTCAACATCTACTACCTGAGGGGACCTAAAAACCCCTCTGTCAATTAGAATGCAGTGCTACTAGAAATGTTATACAGGTCCTTCTAAAAAAATTAGCATATTGTGATAAAGTTCATTATTTTCTGTAATGTACTGATAATCATTAGACTTTCATATATTTTAGATTCATTACACACAACTGAAGTAGTTCAAGCCTTTTATTGAATTAATATTGATGATTTTGGCATACAGCTCATGAAAACCCAAAATTCCTATCTCAAAAAATTAGCATATCATGAAAAGGTTCTCTAAACGAGCTATTAACCTAATCATCTGAATCAACTAATTAACTCTAAACACCTGCAAAAGATTCCTGAGGCTTTTAAAAACTCCCAGCCTGGTTCATTACTCCAAACCGCAATCATGGGTAAGACTGCCGACCTGACTGCTGTCCAGAAGGCCATCATTGACACCCTCAAGCAAGAGGGTAAGACACAGAAAGAAATGTCTGAACGAATAGGCTGTTCCCAGAGTGCTGTATCAAGGCACCTCAGTGGGAAGTCTGTGGGAAGGAAAACGTGTGGCAGAAAACGCTGCACAACGAGAAGAGGTGACCGGACCCTGAGGAAGATTGTGGAGAAGGACCGATTCCAGACCTTGGGGGACCTGCGGAAGCAGTGGACTGAGTCTGGAGTAGAAACATCCAGAGCCACCGTGTACAGGCGTGTGCAGGAAATGGGCTACAGGTGCCGCATTCCCCAGGTCAAGCCACTTTTGAACCAGAAACAGCGGCAGAAGCGCCTGACCTGGGCTACAGAGAAGCAGCACTGGACTGTTGCTCAGTGGTCCAAAGTACTTTTTTCGGATGAAAGCAAATTTTGCATGTCATTCGGAAATCAAGGTGTCAGAGTCTGGAGGAAGACTGGGGAGAGGGAAATGCCAAAATGCCTGAAGTCCAGTGTCAAGTACCCACAGTCAGTGATGGTCTGGGGTGCCATGTCAGCTGCTGGTATTGGTCCACTGTGTTTTATCAAGGGCAGGGTCAATGCAGCTATCTATCAGGAGATTTTGGAGCACTTTATGCTTCCATCTGCTGAAAAGATTTATGGAGATGAAGATGTCATTTTTCAGCACGACCTGGCACCTGCTCACAGTGCCAACACCACTGGTAAATGGTTTACTGACCATGGTATTACTGTGCTCAATCGGCCTGCCAACTCTCCTGACCTGAACCCCATAGAGAATCTGTGGGATATTGGGAAGAGAAAGTTGAGAGACGCAAGACCCAACACTCTGGATGAGCTTAAGGCTGCTATCGAAGCATCCTGGGCCTCCATAACACCTCAGCAGTGCCACAGGCTGATTGCCTCCATGCCACACCGCATTGCAGCCTCCTGGGCCTCCATAACACCTCAGCCATGCCACGCCGCATTGAAGCAGTCATTTCTGCAAAAGGATTCCCCACCAAGTATTGAGTGCAGAACTGAACATCATTATTTGAAGGTTGACTTTTTTTGTATTAAAACACTTTTCTTTTATTGGTCGGATGAAATATGCTAATTTTTTTAGATTTTTAGATATGAATTTTGGGTTTTCATGAGCTGTATGCCAAAATCATCAATATTAAAACAATAAAAGGCTTGAACTACTTCAGTTGTGTGTAATGAATCTAAAATATATGAAAGTTATAATGTTTATCAGTACATTACAGAAAATAATGAACTTTATCACAATATGCTAATTTTTTTTAGAAGGACCTGTATAGTTAGGAGGATCTGCTACAGGTTTAGCATTCCCAGGAGCTTCAAGTTACACCTCTGGAAGCTGAAAGTCTAAATTATTAGTTTTTTGAGAAGTAATTGCATGGAAGCATACAGTCACCGATAAAAATAAGATGCCCTATTACATACCTGTCTTCTGTTAGGTATAAATCAGAAATATTAGGCCTTTTAAGTTATTGATTTGCCTTTGCTTTTACTTTCATATTGTATTCACAAATTTATGTATTCCGCTTTGCATTACGCTTCAGGGTTAGCAGTGCCTTTCACTTTATACAATGTAGTGATACTATTTTTGCAATGTAATAAACATTATATATCCTGAGGGTATGTGATTCTAAGCAAACTATGAATTAAAATGTATTTTCTATTGCCCAGGAAGTAAAATCTCAGCAATTTTCTGTTCAGCACGGTTCAGTCTTTTATTTTACTTGGATTTGATTCAGAACTTTGAATACGAAACTAATAATATAAATTCTACTGGGGCTTGCATTGGCTTCCGCAGAAATCCAAATTCTCAATAAATAAGCAACATTTTGTGAAAGTAAATTGCAGCTCACTTAGATTTTTTCCAGTGCTTTATTATTCTACTTTTATATTCACATTTGTCAACAAGGATATGGTATTTTGTATAGTAATATCTGCAGTCAATACAAAAACGTATGATTCCTGCTTCAGTAGATATAAATCAGAAAAGATAGGGCATAGCTTGCTTAAAGGCTGTGAACAACTTTTTCTGATTGGATTGGTTGTATTATTGGATAAAATACATATTTCCAATTAACTTTTATTAACACTTTTGCTCCGTTTGTCTTCTGCAGCTTGCATGTATTCAAAGACATTGCAAGCTGCTCAGTCCTATTCAGTGTTAAATCCGTCAAATGCTCTTTTATGACACAGTCTCTTTTTCTTGTCTTCTGAACATGCAGCTAAGAAGAGATCTATGCAACAATATAAAATAAACAAATCTAAAGGGATGTCAGCATTAAAAATTCAGAGCAGAGAGAAAGGCTGTAGACTGAGCAATCAGAAAGTTGTTCAGCCAATGGATTTCACAGTAAACAGAACTGAGCATCCAACAATATATGATAATATATATCAGAAGATAAATCAAATATGTTTTATCCCATAATACAGTCAATGCAATATTAAAAATGTCCACAAAGGTGTCCCAGTCTTTAAAAAAATTATGTATTACATATAGTGTGATTATATGGATGACACTGCTGTGCACCGGAATATGCTGTAGGTGGATTTGGAGTGATACGTGCTGGATACGGGTGGTGCTCTATCCCAAACAGTCCAAATGTAGTCTTTTTCACTAATTTATCTCTCGGTGTACAGTATATCTGCATCTAAATGATATCATGGGTTTGGATCATTTAGATGCAGCCAAACACAGAGAGATAAATTGGTGAGGAGAAGGTTCATAGATGTGAAACCAGCAATATGGTTAAGGAATTATGCACCAAAAGATAACCTTAGGTGTGGCAATTGTTCCTTCTGTATGAATAACCCCCAACATAGATGGCTTAAATTAGGAGGGAATCAGAATCGGGTTGATAACACATAGATGTAAATATGTGGTATACCTGATAATGTACCCCTGTGGTCGCTTCTATATTGGTAAAACCATAATAAATTTATTTGAAAGGATAAGGTAGCATTTCGGCTTATAGGTTCCAGGAAAGATTTCCCCCGTTTAATTGCACATGTCAGAGAGGCACATATAGGCGATCCTAGGGTTCTCATATGTTCAGGTATAGAGTTATTACCGATTACACCTCAAGGGGGCGATAGACATAGATTATTGCTACGTAAAGAAGCTGGTTGGATTAACGATAAGAATGAAAGTGT
The DNA here is from genome assembly GCF_014858855.1 of Bufo gargarizans. Taxonomy (NCBI): domain Eukaryota; kingdom Metazoa; phylum Chordata; class Amphibia; order Anura; family Bufonidae; genus Bufo; species Bufo gargarizans. The sequence continues at coordinate 144,287,917 of NC_058084.1, forward strand.
TTTTCTAGGAATGGGCACCCTATTAATTTTTTTATGAATATGTGTAGACTTTTATCTATATTTTTAATATGTATAATGTAGCACTGAGTTTAGTTTGTGTGTTAACACGATGACCTGCAGCGCTGGCATATAAGCGTATAAGCGGGACGCAATAGGGTCATTATGTCAGAGGCCATCAATGCTTGCCATGCTTGTGTGGCGTCCTGTACCCTTTCTGCCACCCGCATTTGGTGAGAAATAAAGTATAGAATCCGACCATTACGGTGAGTGCCATTCTTTGTCGTTATTAAAAGCCTTTAAAAGAATCCCCTGGCGAAAATCTGATTATCTATCACATTGTTGTATGGATTCGAAAAATGAACCTCTTTGTACTGTACCTTTTTATTCTTTTACATTTTCATCCCTATCTATGCCTCCAAGCATTCCAAAAATGTATCATACCTTTGATTTGATAAAGAGGCGCATGGAGGAATCTATTTGGAAAGCTTCAACACATGCCATATTGTGCAGAAAGTCCCACACCGCCACCAGCACACAAAGTGGAAATGTAATATGTGTATGGTGTATGCTGTGATTTTCTCTGCATGGATCTCTGGTCCATGTGAAAAATTGCATATGTGATTTGGCCCATTAACTATAATGGGTCAATGTTCAGATCAGGTACTGTCCCTTCTACAGTCAGACTTTACCAAGATATGAACATTGCTCATCTATATGCACCCTAAAGCCCTTTTTCACCATGTCTGTGTTGTTGAAGGAGAGTTAGGCTAAATTTACAAATTATAGTCAAATCATGTTTTTTCTAGCAACTTTCACAAATTCACAATACAATTAGATGGTTTAGCTGTTATTTTGTATCAAAAATGTGATTTGATCACTATGCTTGAACTCACTGAAAGGCTAGGGCTGCACCTAACATAAATCACTGTGATATCACTATATTGTTGTCCATAGAAATATATTGGATGGCTTGAAAATCTCTTCAAAATTGTTGCTGTCCAGTCAGTGGGCAGTGATTTTTTTTTTTTTATTGCCCCATGCTAGAATTTCACTTGAACATACAGAGTTTGAAGATATTCAGTTCACAATCTACTCAATGCATTCCTATGGAAAGTCATATCACAGCAATGTATTTCTCTAGCAGAATCTAGTTATAACTGTGGTCAGAAAAGTAGTGGCTACCATACTTTCTTCTACATAGAACAGCATGGAAAGCTTCAAATATTTTGCAGTGATTTGACAGTGATTTATTTCTAGAGGTGAAATTGCTCAACAAAATCTAGAAGGAATCCTAGTCTTAAAGATAAAAGGATTTTTAGACATAATAATAACATTACATTCTGCCTAACACACTAAGATAATACAATTATCCATATACAGGTCCTTCTAAAAAAATTAGCATATTGTGATAAAGTTCATTATTTTCTGTAATGTACTAATAAACATTAGACTTTCATATATTTTAGATTCATTACACATCAACTGAAGTAGTTCAAGCCTTTTATTGTTTTAATATTGATGATTTTGGCATACAGCTCATGAAAACCCAAATTTCCTATCTAAAAAAATTAGCATATTTCATCCGACCAATAAAAGAAAAGTGTTTTTAATACAAAAAAAGTCAACCTTCAAATAATTATGTTCAGTTATGCACTCAATACTTGGTCGGGAATCCTTTTGCAGAAATGACTGCTTCAATGCGGCGTGGCATGGAGGCAATCAGCCTGTGGCACTGCTGAGGTGTTATGGAGGCCCAGGATCCTTCGATAGCGGCCTTAAGCTCATCCAGAGTGTTGGGTCTTGCGTCTCTCAACTTTCTCTTCCCAATATCCCACAGATTCTCTATGGGGTTCAGGTCAGGAGAGTTGGCAGGCCAATTGATCACAGTAATACCATGGTCAGTAAACCATTTACCAGTGGTTTTGGCACTGTGAGCAGGTGCCAGGTCATTCTGAAAAATGAAATCTTCATCTCCATAAAGCTTTTCAGCAGATGGAAGCATGAAGTGCTCCAAAATCTCCTGATAGCTAGCTGCATTGACCCTGCCTTTGATAAAACACAGTGGACCAACACCAGCAGCTGACATGGCACCCCAGACCATCACTGACTGTGGGTACTTGACACTGGACTTCAGGCATTAGGTCCCCCAAGGTCTGGAATCGGTCTTTCTCCACAATCTTCCTCAGGGTCCGGTCACCTCTTTTCGTTGTGCAGCGTTTTCTGCCACACTTTTTCCTTCCCTCTGAGGTGCCTTGATACAGCACTCTGGGAACAGCCTATTCCTATTCATTCAGAAATTTCTTTCTGTGTCTTACCCTCTTGCTTGAGGGTGTCAATGATGGCCTTCTGGACAGCAGTCAGGTCGGCAGTCTTACCCATGATTGCGGTTTTGAGTAATGGACCAGGCTGGGAGTTTTTAAAAGCCCCAGGAATCTTTTGCAGGTGTTTAGAGTTAATTAGTTGATTCAGATGATTAGGTTAATAGCTCGTTTAGAGAACCTTTTCATGATATGCAAATTTTTTTTGATAGGAATTTTGGGTTTTCATGAGCTGTATGCCAAAATCATCAATATTAAAACAATAAAAGGCTTGAACTACTTCAGTTGGTGTGTAATGAATCTAAAATATATAAAAGTCTAATGTTTATCAGTACATTACAGAAAATAATGAACTTTATCACAATATGCAAAATTTTTTAGAAGGACCTGTATATACTTGCATTCAAGGTAACTCGTTGAACATGGTGACAGATCTGTGGGCGTCATGTTATAGAGCATTTTATTTCCTACTTTTTCTATGCTTAGGAGTCCAGTGGGTGTTCCTATCAGTGATTAACAGCTTTCACCAAATGAGTATGCATACTGTCAGGCAGCCAGGGAGACAGACGCAGTCTCACCTGAAGCATGTCACCAAGTGAAAACGTGTCTCTCATTCTCCCAGGTGGTCTCCGGCAGGACATCCCTCACTGGCCACGAGGGGCGGGGTGTCTCCCCCGGTGAGTGGAGCTAGTTAAGGTTTGCACTTTACGCGCGCGCGTCACTCTGTGAGATCCACTCCGGATCTTGGTACTGCTGGGAGATGGGATGCCGTCATTCCCAGCGATGGTCAGAGGTACAGGGACGCTGGAACCTCTAGCGTCAGCTGTTGCCAGGGAACTTGTGTTCCTGTCTCCTGACTTATGTATGTGGTGGGAGGTTCCCTCCTCTGCACACTATCAGCCCTCACCTGTGCTTCCCTGGTCTGAGGGTGGAGATTGGGTTTGACCTCAGTAGTGTCAGGTGATCTGTGGAGGGATATTTAAACCTGGTCTTTTCTCTCACTCACTGCTGATTATTCAGTCGCTTTCCTGGTTCTGGATCTGAAGCTATCTAGTGAGTGGTTTCTATAGTTATTGACTTTGGCTTTGTTTTTGGTTGTCTTCTGGTTCTTGTGCTTTGGCTTACGTTTAATGACCAGTCTCGTGTTTCCCTATTGACCTATTGCATAGTGTCACGGTATTTACTTTGGGGTTTTTCCCAACTGCGGCCGGTGTGCCCAGTCACCAGTTGCCCTGCTACTGACACCTGGGAAGGGCTCTGCCAGAGTCCCCCTTCCTGCTGGAGGCGGGTGAAGAGTACCTCGTCCCTCAAGGGTGTTCAGAGTCTGACGGCTTGCGCAAAGTGTGTCTGGTACTCCGCATTTGCTGGCCATCAGTTTCACTTTATCATTACATTAGCATCACACATACACACATAGCTGTCAATCACTGAGTACATAAGATAACATCATACACAGCGCACTATAGGTAGTGTTGCCAATAGGAATAGGATGCGATATGAAACTCAGACAGGTAGAGACTCACCCTGACCAGTTGTGCTAATTAGGCACAATGAAGGCAATGTGGTGAATATCACGTGTGGCTGGCTGCTGCGTCTTCCTTGAAAACAAAGTTGATCCAATGAGAAGGAGAAATGAGGAGATAGGGCACCAATAGAATGTAACAAAATTTTGCCGCCAGAGTTCCAGATTAAAGATTAATTGGTGACAACGCATTTTGCCACTGAACCAGTGCCTTCAACATGCTTTATTACAGTTACCACAAACATGGGACAAATATATACAAGATAAAACAGGAAAAGGAAATTACATCATAGAATGAGGTAAAGGATCAGATTTTTTTTTTTTATTAAGGGGTTTACAACAGACATTTAGTTGGAAAGAAGTATATCATCTATGGTGTATAAACATGAGGGATAAACAGTGATAAATGGAACCAATAGTGGCCCTATTAGTGTTGATTGAGCATGCTCGGCTCAACACCAGTTCGGCTCGAGCATTTCGATGCTCGGCACGTGGCGGTATTCAGCCGAATTCCGCATGTGCTAGAGCGCAATGCTCGAGTCTCCTTCCCGCTTATCTGTTGGCTGCTACGCAACCAATAAATGTGTGGGTAAGTACTGCCCTTCACTGTAATGCCGTAGCCATGTTGGTTACTGGCATTACAGTGATTGGCTGGCCACAACGCGTCATTGGGTGCTATACAGCACCCGATGACACGTGTTCGGCTCAGTGTTAGGGCTCATGCACACGACCGTATGGCGTTTTCAGTGTTTGGCGTGCCGTTTTTAACAATTACTGTATTTTGTTTCAGTAGTATTTCCGGTTCAGTTCCGTTTTTCTGTTCCGTTTTTCCATAAGACATATACAGTATACAGTAATTACATAGGAAAAATTGGGCTGAGCATAAAATTTTCAATAGATGTTTACGCAAAAACATAACGGATACGCAATACATATGGAGTACATTCCGTATGTGTTCAGTTTTTTTTACGGACCCATTGACTTGAATGGAGCCACTGCATGTGATTTGCGGGCAATAATAGGATATGTTCTATATTTCAACGGAATGGAAAAATGGTAATGCAGAAATGGAATGCACACGGAGATACTTCAGTTTGTTTTGCTGACCCGTTGAAATGAATAGTTCAGTATAAGTAACGCATACTAAACTAAAAAAAAACACCAGTATACTGAACGCAAAAAACGTTCGTGTGCATGAGCCCTTAATGAGGAGAGCTGTGCTGAAGAAGGGAAAGATAGTGTAGGGAGTGAATAAAATATTTTTTAAGTTGAAAAACTTGTCAGAGACCCAAAAGTCCTTTTAACCACTTAAGGACCACAGGTTTATTTAACCCTAGTGACCAGGCTCTTTTTTACAAAATAGGCACTTCACAACTTTAACGGTTTATTGCTCGGTCATGCAACTTAGCACCCAAATGAATTTTACCTCTTTTTCTTTTCACAAATACAGCTTTCTTTTGGTGGTATTTGATGCTGCTGAGATTTTTTTCTGATATTAATCAAAATAGACCGCAATTTTCTCAAAAAAAGTGTATTTCTAACTTTTTCTGGTAAAATTTTTCAAATATAATTACATTTCTAAACAAGTTTGTGTCAGAATTTATTGTGCTACATGTCTTTGATTAAAAAAACAACAATAAGTGTATATTTATTGGTTTGCGCAAAAGTTATAGCGTTTACAAACTATGGTACAAAAATGTGAATTTTCGCATTTTGAAGCAGCTCTTACTTTCTGAGCACCTGTCATGTTTCTTGAGGTGCTAGAATGCCAGGATAGTATAAATACCCCCAAATGACCCCATTTTAGAAAGAAGACACCCCAAAGTATTCGCAGAGGGGCATGGTGAGTTCATGTATGATTAAAAAAAAAATCACAAGTTAGCGGAAAATGACTTTCTGAGGAAAAAAAAATTATAATAAAGTTTCCATTTCTGCTAACTTCTGTCAAAAAAATAAAAAATCTCCCACGGACTCACTATGCCCCTCAGTGAATATCTTGGGGTGTCTACTTTCCGAAATGGGGTCATTTGTGGGGTGTGTTCACTGTTCTGGCATTTTGGGCGGGGCTAAATTGTGAGCAACCCTGTAAAGCCTAAAGGTACCCGTTGGACTTTCGGCCCCTTTACCCACCTAGGCTGCAAAAAAGTGTCACACATGTCGTATCACCGTACTCAGAAGAAGTAGGACAATGTGTTTTGGGGTGTATTTTTACATATACCCATGCTGGGTGAGAGAAATATCTCTGTAAATTGACATTTACAGAGATATTTCTCACACACAGTATGGGTATATGTAAAAATACACCCCAAAACACATTTCCCTACTTCTCCTGAGTACGGCGATACCACATGTGTGACACTTTTTTGCAGCCAAGATGCGCAAAGGGGCCAATGAGTACTTTTTAGAAGAGTATTTTTAGGCATTTGGATTCCAGACTTCTTCTCATGCTTTAGGGCCTCTAAAATGCCAGGGAAGTATAAATGCCCCACATGTGACCCCATTTTGGAAAGAAGACATCCCAAGGTATTCCGTGAGGGGCATGGCGAGTTCATAGAAGATTTTTTTCATGAAATCAATATGCCCCTCAGCGAATACCTTGGGGTATCTTCTTTCCAAAATGGGGTCATTTGTGGGGTGTACTGCCCTGGCATTTGAGGGTCCCTGCAATCATTACATGTATGGCCAGCATTAGGAGTTTCTGCTATTCTCCTTATATTGAGCATACGGGTAATGAGATTTTTTTTTTTTTCGTTTTTCCGTTCAGCCTCTGGGCTGAAAGAAAAAAGGAACGGCACAGATTTCTTCATTCGCATCGATCAATGTGGATGAAAAAATCTCTGCCCAAAAATGTGCAAAAAAAAAAAAAAGGGGAAAGGACATAGAAGTGCTTGCGAAGTAAAGCTGCGATCGCTAATAAAGATCCAAAAAGCTCAAAAGTAATCTTTATAGCGCCGCAGCGATTTTACGGTGTTTTTGCAGTGATCAGAAAAAAAAAATTCGGTTACTGTGGTGGGGCAGACTGAACGCAAGTGTGCGCACAAGATCAGGCCTGATCGGGCGAACACTGCATTTTTTGTAGAGCCTAAGGTGACCCTAATGTACTGATATAGATCTAATTGCGATCAGTCTTGATCACTTACAGATACTATATAGTACTAGTGCTGATTAGTGACAGCGGTAATGCTAATTAGCGACTAATCAGTGACTGCAGTGCGGTGGGCTGGGCGCTAACTACCTAACAAGTAGCTAACTAAATGGTGGTGATAAGGGACCCTTGGGCCCCATTCACACGTCCACAATTCTGTTCTGCATTTTGCGGAACGGAATTGCGAACCCATTCATTTCTATGGGGACAGACTTTGTCCCGCTCGGATACGGAATTATGGATCTGCACTTCCGGGTCCGCACTTCCGTTCCGCAAAATATAGAACATGTCCTATTCTTGTCCGCAATTGCGGACAAGAAAAGGCATTTTCTATATAGTTCTGGCAATGTGCAGATCCGCAAAATGCGGAAAGCACATTGCCGGTGTCTGTGTTTTGCGGATCTGCGGATCCATGGATCCGCAAAACACATACGGATGTCTGAATTGAGCCTTACAGGGGGGAGATCAATGACAGGAGGGTGATCAGGGAGTCTATATGGGGTGATCAGGGGTTAATAAGGGGTTAATAAGTGACAGGGGGTGTAGTGTAGTGTGGTGCTTGGTGCTACTTACAGAGCTGCCTGTGTCCTCTGGTGGTGGATCCAAGCAAAAGGGACCACCAGAGGACCAGGTAGCAGGTATATCAGACGCTGTTAACAAAACAGCATCTAATATACCTTTCTGATGAGATTTTTTTAAACATCTACAGCCTGCCAGCGAATGATCAGCGCTGGCAGGCAATAGTTTAACTTCAGAGCTGAGCGCGTTCACGCGAAATGTCGGGTCTCACGAGATGACGCCAATAGGCGTCGCTGAGACCTGAGAGCGCCGCCGTCCTGACGCCTATCGGCGTTAGTGTGACGGTAGGTGGTTAAGGACTATTATTGTGTGTGACAGCAGCAATATATAATTTTAGCGCAACCTGCGCTAAATTGCTAAAACTTTACAGACCCATAAGTCCTTTTAAGGACTATTGTGTGTGGCAGCAATATCTATTTTTAGCACATCCTGCGCTAAATAGTGTGCAATAGTTAGGCTGTTGCAGACAGCGACATTATCTGCGCTACATCTCCTGTGTAACGTGTGCGCATCCCCAAAACATCAGTGACATCCAGTGTAATTTTTCCGTAGATGATGTCCGCTGCAGACAGTGACATTAGCTGGGGTACATCTCCTGTGTAACATTTCCACATCCAAAATACCTGTGACTTTCCCTGTAATTTTTTATTAGCCGCTGGCGTCATTAGCGACATTATTTGTGGTATTTATCCTGTGTAACATTTCCACATCCCAAATGCCTGTGACATTCCGTGTAATTTTTTTAAGCTGCTGGTGACATCATTGACATTATCTGCAGTATATCTCCTGTGCAACGTTTCCACATCCAAAATACCTGTGACATTCGCTGCAATTTTATATTAGGCGCTGCTGACATCAGCGACATTATTTGCTGTATTTCTCCTGTGTAACGTTTCCATATCACAAATACCTGTGACATTCCCTGTAATTTTACATTAGACGCTAGTGACATCAGCGGCATTATCTGCGGTATTTCTCCTGTGTAACATTTCCACATCCCAAATACCTGTGACATTCCCTGTAATTTTACATTAGACGCTAGTGACATCAGCGGCATTATCTGCGGTATTTCTCCTGTGTAACATTTCCACATCCCAAATACCTGTGACATTCCCTGTAATTTTTTATTAGCTGCTGCTGACATCAGCGACATTATCTGCAATATATCTTCTGTGTGACGTTTCCACATCCCAAATACCTTTTATTATTTTTTTACGTATACATTTACAAATCCTACGGCACTGTACGTGTGGCGTACTTTCAAGCATATATAACATTTAATATGAAGAAGGCGACCAGTAAGGGACAGGGAAGTGGCCGTGATGCTGATGGTGCACGCAGAGGCCGTGGCCCTGGGCACGTTAAAACTATGCCTACTGCCAGAGCACAAGAAAAACAATCATCCACGATACCTAGCTTCATGTCCCAGTTTGTAAGGTGGCAAAGGACGTTTTCGAAGTCAGACCAGTGCAACCAGGTGGTTGGTTGGCTTGCAGCAGATAATGCTTCCAGTCGGTTAAGCACCACCCTGTCTTCCACAAAGTCCAGTATCAGTAGCCAAGAGTCTGGTCAACCCAATCCTCACCCTGATCCGCCTTCCTCCCACCATGGAGAGTCTTGCCAAACAATTGATCCCACAAACAATGTCTTGCCAAACAATTGAGCTCTTTTCAGTGCCATTCCTTCATTTGGGCCTCTCGACAAGCCCGCTTGAAAACGGACATGAGATCTTGTGCCCTGATTCCAAAACTCTTGAGCATCCACAGTCACAAGAAGATGACTGTAGGGAACTGCAATTAGTGTTTCACAAGGTGAATGATAATGATAAGACAGTTGCCAATAAGTCAATGGCAATTAGTGTTTCAAGAGGTTGATGAAGAGGATGAGACACAGTTGTCAATAACTGAGGTTCTTGTTAGGTCAACAAGTCAGGCGGATGAGCAGAGTGAGGAAGTGGAAGAGGAGGTGGTGGACAATGAAGTCACTGACCCAACCTGGGAAGGTGGAAAGCCGAGCGAGGACAGCAGCACCGCAACAGGCTGGAAGAGGTAGTGGGGTGGCAAAAGGGAGAAAGCGGGCCACACGAAACAGGTCCGCAACTGTTCCTCAGAGCACACCCTTGCGGAAATCTCCCTTGCCAAGGGGTAGGTGTTCCACAGTCCGGCTCTTTTTTTAGGAAAGTGCGGACGACAAAAGAATTGTAATTTGCAACCTGTGCCATACAAAAATGAGCACGGGCGTGAACACTTGCAACCTCACCACCACCAGCATGAACCACCACATGGCATCAAAGCACCGTAATAGGTGGGCCGAACAGCTGGGTCCACAATCTGTGTCTGCAGGTCACACCAATGCCTCCTCTTCCCCTGTGTTACGTGCTGGCCAATCCCCTGTCGAAGGCGCAGGCACCGGATGCCTCCCGCCCTGCACCTGGACCTTTGCAAGCACCATCAGCGACCACATCCACTTCCGTGTCCCAGCGCAGCATACAAATGTCCTTACCCCAGGCATTTGAACTCAAGCGCAAATACCCAGTCACCCACCCACAGGCCATAGCACTAAATGCGCAGCTTTCCAAATTGCTGGCCCTGGAAATGTTGCCATTTATGCTTGTGGACACTGAGGTCTTCCGCAGCCTCATGTCGGCAGCCGTCCCTCGTTATGCAGTCCCCAGCCACCACTATTTTTAAAGTCGTGTCGAGCCTGCCTTACATCAGCATGTGTCCTGTAACATCACATGTGCCCTGACCAACGCAGTTACTGGGAAGGTCCACTTAACCATTCACACATGGACAAGTGCATTCGGCCAGGGACGCTACATTTCCCTGACGGCACACTGGGTGAACGTTGTGAATTCTGGGAGCAAGTCGTACCCTGGTATAGCACAGGTGCTACCGACGTCAAGGATTGCGGGCCCTAATTCCATCACGGTCTCTGCCACCACCTACGATAGTGGCTCCAACCCCCTCTTCTCCTCCTTCACCTACTCCCCTACTTTCACTTCAGAATTATCCTCTTGCAGCACCAGTCAGACCAGCAGTCGGTAGCTGGAAGCAGTGTAGCACTGTAGTGGGGAAGTGTCAACAGGCTGTGCTGAAGCTGATCTGCTTAGGTGACAAACAGCACACTGCTGCAGAGCTGTGGCAGGGGATAAGAGACCAGACTGAGCTGTGGCTCTCACCACTCAAAACAATAATGCATGTTTGTGTCTGATAATGGTCGTAATTTGGTGGTGGCTTTGGAGCTCGGCAAGCTCACACACATCCCATGCCTAGCCCACATCTTAAACTTAGTGGTTCAGCGGTTTCTCAAAAGCTACCCCAATTTGCCTGAGTGACTGGTGAAGGTGTGCCGCATGTGTGCCCATTTGCGCAAGTCATCGTCAGCTTCCGCCGGTCTGTCAACGCTGCAGCAACGTTTACAATTGCCAGCAAACTGACTGTTTTGCAACGTGACCACGTGCTGGAACTCCACGTTCCACATGTTGGCCAGGCTTTGTGAGCAGCAGAGGGCAGTAGTGGAATACCAGCTGCAACATGGTCGTCGCCTTTCCAGTCAGCTTCCGCTTTTCACAAGCGAGGAGTGGGCATGGATGTCTGACCTTTATGAGGTTTTAATAAACATTGAGGAATCAATACAGATGGTGAGCGGCGATAATGCTATTATCAGCGTAACCATCCCACTTCTGTCTCTACTCAAACGCTCGCTGCTCACAATTAAGGACTACGCCTTGCATGTGGAAGAGGTGAAAATGGTGGAAGACATTACACAAGGTGATAGCTAGACCTCAGTTCATCTTCTCAGCGCAAATTGGATGATGATGAGGAGGAAGAGCAGGAGACGGTTGCCTCCGCTACAGAGGGTAGTACCCATGGAAGTTTAATTCCATCTGTTCAGTGTGGATGGGCAGAAAAGGAGGAAGAGGATGAGGAGATTGAGAGTGATCCCCTTGATGACGACAGCAAAGTCTTGCCTGTTAGGACTCTGGCACACATGGCTCACTTTATGTTAGGCTGCCTTTCCTGTGACCCTCGCGTTGTACGCATTTTGGCCAACACCGATTACTGGTTGTTCACCCTTCCCGACCCCCTCTACAAAGAGAACTTCTCATCTCTCATTCCTGTGGTGGAGAGGACGAGCAAAATGGTGGAATACCAGAAGGTCCTTGTGGAAAACCATAATTTTTTACAGGATCAGCTCACCAGCAGGCCCTCGCCTACAATTTTTTAGAGGGTCAGCTCACCAGCAGGCCGTCGCATAAAATGTTTTTGAGGGTCAGCTCACCAGCAGGCCCTCAACTGTAATGTTTTACAGGGTCAGCTCACCAGCAGACCCTCACCTACAATATTTTAGAGGGTCAGCTCACCAGCAGGCCTTTGCATATAATGTTTTTGAGGGTAAGCTCACCAGCAGGCCCCCAACCATAATGTTTGACAGGGTCAGCTCACCAGCAGGCCCTTGCCTATAATTTTTTTTTAATAGTTAGTTAAGCAGCAGGCACTCGCCCATAATTTTTTTAATGGTCAGCTCAGCAGCAGGCACTCTCCCATAATTTTTTTAAGCTCAGATCAAAAGCAGGCACTCGCCCCTAATGTTTTAGAGAGTCAGCTCTACAGCAGACCCTCACCCCTAATGTTTTAGATGGTCAGCTCAGCAGCAGGCCCTCACCCATAATGTTTTAGAGGATCACCAGCAGGCCCTTGCTCCTAATGTTTTTGACAGTTACCAGCAGGCCATCAATCATAATTTTTCAAGGGTGTATGATGCCCTCCTTTATGTGTAATAAAGGGTGTATTGGAGTGACAGTTCCTTGTAATTTTTGGAAGCCCTTTCACTTAGTGCATAGGCTTTATGAGTATAGGAGTCCCACTACCTGGACAATTGTACCACAATGTGAATGAGGCCCTCCATTATGTGATATACAGGTTGCATCAGATTGCCTCTTCCTTATATTTTTGGCAGCACTTGCACTTTATATACAAGTAAATATACAGACAGAATGTTTCCTAACAATTTTTCCTCTAAAATAGATTTTATCCTCGTTTATTTTCGTATTATTGTCAGTCTGTAAAAGTGGAGTACTACTCGGACATCGTTCTCAGCAGCAACCTGGGAGTCCAAGATGCATCTAGACATCCTCCCCATGCTGTTACCGAACCATTTCAGTGGTGTTTCCTATGAACCAGACACCCTCCACTCTTCAGAGCACAGGGTGCCTGGTTTAATGCTCGGGTTCTCGGTTTGACCCGAACACCCGAGCACTTTGGTGCTCGCTCAACACTAGTCCCTATCTGGAGTACAATGCGCAACATAATGAAATACTATGAAATCAACAACAAATTTAAATTATACAAACACCACAATGTTAAAAAGTATGGAACCTATTTCACAAAGGGAGAATCAGACATTTTCAATAATTTCATTGAGGCCCCCTGGGTGTAGACTTCCTAATTTAAATATATAATAGGTCTCCCTACTAGCATGTGAACCCAGTCTGTTTGGATCTGTTCAAGGGGAATTTTTAGGTCAAATTATCAGTTTAGTCACTCTCCTCTGTACTTTTTCCAGCTGTAGTGCGTCCTTTCTATGGACTGGTGCCCAGAACTGAACTGCATATTCCAGAATAGGCCGCACCAATGCTTTTTAAAGTGGTAATATTACATCCCTGCCCCGCGAGTCCATTGCTCGTTTAATGCATAACAATATCCTGGTGGCCTTAGAAGCAGCTGATTGACATTGTATGCTGTAATTCAATCTACCATCCACAAGGACATACAAATATTTCTCTATAAGTGACTCTCCCAGTGTTATATCACCTAGGACATATGAATCACAGAGATTATTACTACCAAAATGCATAACTTTACATATGTCCACATTGAACCTCATTTGCCAAGTTGATGCCCAATCACTCAGAGTGTTCAAGTCAGCTTGCAGTATATGGACATCTTGTATAGACTGTACAGTTCTACATAGCTTACTATCATCTGCAAAAATAGAAATAGTGCTATTAATCCCGTCCTCAATATCATAAATAAATTTAATAATAAAGGGCCCAGCACTGAACCTTGGGGTACACCACTTATAACCTGTGACCATTCTGAATAGGAATCATTGACCACAACTCTCTGGACACGGTCCTTTAGCCAGTTTTCAATCCAATTACAAACTATACTTTCTAAGCCTATAGACCTTACTTTACCTATTAAACGGCTACGAGGGACAGTATAAAAAGCCTTTTCAAAATCCAGAAACACTACATCCACAGCCGCCCCTCTGTCCAGGCTACTACACACCTCCTCATAAAAACAAATCAGGTTACTCTGACAACTTCTGTCCTTGGTAAACCCATGTTGGCTATCACTTATAATATTATTTACAGTCACATACTCCTGTATATAGTCCCTTAAGAGTCCTTCAAACATTTTTCCCACAACAAAAGTTAAACTAACTGGTCTATAATTACCTGTGAAGGAACTTAATCCTTTTTTGAATATAGGTACCACGTTTGCCTTGCGCCAATCACTTGGCACTGTACCAGTACCTAGAGAATCTTTAAAAATTATAAACAGGGGTACAGCAATGACTGAACTGAGCTCTTTAAGCACTCTTGGGTGTAATTAATCAGGACCCAGAGCCTTCTTCACATTTATCCTATTTAACTTGTCTTGGACCATATCTACAGTTAGCCAATTGAGTATATTACTGGATGTACTAACAGCCTCAGCACCACAGATATCAGCTCCTTTCTCTTCTTTTGTATATACAGAGCTAAAATATACATTTAATAACTCTGCCTTTTCCTTATCTTCAGTGACTACCCGCCTTTACCATTATTTAGTGGACCTACCTGCTCAGACCTAGTTTTTTTTTAGCATTTATATACTTAAAGAATTTTTGGGGATTTTTTTTGCTCTCTTTTGCTACCTGCTGTTCGTTTTGTATTTTTGCTAATTTTATTTCCTTTTTACAGATTTTATTAAGCCCTTTGTAATCTTCAAATGCTCCAGCTGACCCCTCAGATTTGTATTTTTTAAATGCCCTTTTTTTGTCTTTTATTGCCCTTTTTACAGTAGCTGTAAGCCATGCCCCCCCCCCCCCCCCAATTTTAGCCATTTATACTTGTTACCTGAAGAAATAAAACATTTTGTGCAATTACTCAATGTGGATTTAAAGCTCTCCCATTTCTCCTCAGTATTATTATGTGACAGTTGCTGCACCTAGTCTATGCCCTGAAATGCTGCCCTCAACCCAGCGAAATTAGCCTTTTTGAAATTTAGTGTCTTTGGTCTGCCTGACAGATTGCTTCTTATAGTTTAGGGGGAATATATTTTTATTTTGGTCACTATTACCTAGTGTTTCTCGAACAGTAACATTTCGAACAAGCTCTGCATCATTAGAGATTACCAAATCCAATAGAGCATTGCCCCTAGTGGGAGCTTCTACAAACTGGCCCATAAAGTGGTACTACAGCAAGTTGAGGAATCTTCTCCCCTTTGCGGTTGAGGCAGAATCCTGTCCCCAGTCAATGTCTGGGAAGTTAAAATTTCCCATTATAACTAGAGTTGAGCGGACACCTGGATGTTCGGGTTTCGGCATATTCGGCCGAACTTGAAAAAAAAGTTTGGGAACCCGAACCCCATTGAAGTCAATGGGGACCCGAAATTTTGGGCACTAAAATGGCTATAAAATAGTCCTGGAAAGGGCTAGAGGGCTGCAAAAGGCATCAAAATGTGCTTAAGAGCATGACAACTGTTCTGCAAACAAATGTGGATAGAGAAATGACTTAAAATAACATAAAATACAGAAAAATTAAAGATAACAATCTGGATCTAGGAGTAGGAGGTTGAGGAGGCAGTGGATGGGTTGATGTGGCGGTGTAGGTGGAAGCGGCTGTGAAGGAGGAATAGGTAGCCAACACTGATTTGTGTTATTTTTTATTTTTAAATTGGGGAATCCCCAAAAATATTGGGACATATAACAAAATAAAACAAAGAATAAGTGCACTTGAGTACAAGAATGGACGGTTAAGGCTGGTATAAATGTCTATTCTGCACAAGGTACGGACAAGTCCTGTGGGATCCATGCCTGGTTCATTTTAATAAACGTAAGCTTGTCCACATTGGCTGCGGCCTGTGATAATGCTCTCTGCCGTGCTAAACACACGTTCACACTATACACTGGGTGCAGGGCAGGTCAGCACCTCCAAGGCTGACAAAACTTTTTCACATTTTGGCCATGCTAACCCTGCCTTCTCAGGTGCTGGTGGTGCCTCAGCTGCGTTGGCGACCTCTTCCTCCTCCTCTGCCTTCGCCTTGTGCTTCCACTGTGCCCCCGCTGTCAGGTGGGAATGCTATCATCAGCGTGTGCTTGTAGTCGCGCATCTTCCGATCAGTAACAGATGTTTTCCCTAAATTTAGTTCCCTGTCAGCAATGCAGAGCAGGGGTTCATTCACGGCAAAAGGGGGTTCATGTCACCCAGCAATAGAACAGAGGATTTTGAGAGATTTAGGCCCCTGTCACCCAGACACAGCAGGGGTTAATTCACGGCAAAAGGGGGTTCTTTTCACCCAGCAAAAGAACAGAGGATTTTGAGAGATTTAGGCCCCTGTCACCCAGACACAGCAGGGGTTCATTCACGGCAAAAGGGGGTTCTTGTCACCCAGCAATACAACAGAGGATTTTGAGAGATTTAGGCCCCTGTCACCCAGGCACAGCAGGGGTTCATTCACGGCAAAAGGGGGTTCATGTCACCCAGCAATAGAACAGAGGATTTTGAGAGATTTAGGCCACTGTCACCCAGGCACAGCAGGGGTTCATTCACGGCAAAAGGGGGTTCATGTCACCCAGCAATAGAACAGAGGATTTTGAGAGATTTAGGCCCCTGTCACCCAGGCATAGCAGAGGTTCATTCACGGCAAAAGGGGGTTCATGTCACCCAGCAATACAACAGAGAATTTTGAGAGATTTAGGCCCCTGTCACCCAGGCTCAGCAGGAGTTCATTCACGGCAAAAGGGGGTTCATGTCACCCAGCAATATAACAGACGATTTTGAGAGATTTAGGCCCCTGTCACCCAGGCACAGCAGGGATTCATTCACGGCAAAAGGGGGTTCATGTCACCCAGCAATAGAACAGAGGATTTTGAGAGATTTAGGCCCCTGTCACCCAGGCACAGCAACTTTTTTGATTAAAATGGCTCTAAAATAGTCCTTGAAATGGCTTGAGGGATGTAAAAGGCAGTAAAATGTGCTTAAGAGCATGGCAACTGCTCTGCAAACAAATGTGGATAGGTAAATAACTTAAAATGACATAAAATAACTAAAAATTACAAATTATTAACCTGCAACTCAGAGAAGGAGGTGGATATGGAATCAGAGGTTGAGGAGGCGGTGAATGTGGTGTTGTATGTGGAGGCAGCAATGGAGGAGGAGGTAGCCAACAATGTTTTTTTATATTTTTTAATTGGGGTAGGTAGCCCCCAAAATATTGGGACAAAATAAAAAGAAAACAAAGAAACATCAGATATAGGGTCCCTGGCCGTGCTTACTGGTCCACGTATCTGTGGTTAGGTGGACCTTGCCACAAATGGCGTTGCGCAGTGCACACTTGATTTTATCCGATACTTGGTTGTGCAGGGAGGGCACGGCTCTCCTGGAGAAGTAGTGGCGGCTGGGAACAACGTACTGTGGGACAGCAAGCTACATGAGCTGTTTGAAGCTGTCCGTCTCCACCAGCCTGAATGACAGCATTTCAAAGGCCAGTAGTTTAGAAATGCTGGCATTCAGGGCCAGGCATCGAGGGTGGTTAGGTGGGAATTTACGCTTTATCTCAAAGGTTTGTGAGATGGAGAGCTGAATGCTTCCGTGTGACATGGTGGAGATGCTTGGTGATGAAGGTGATGTTCTTGGTGGCACATCCTCTGTTTGCTGGGCGGCAGGTGCCAACGTTCCTCCAGAGGCGGAGGAAGAGGCAGAGGCAGCAGCAGAAGAGGGAGCAGGAGGGGCCTGAGCCCTTTCTTGGTTTTGAAGGTGCTTACTCCACTGCAGCCCGTGTCTCGCATGTAGATGCCTGGTCATGCAGGTTGTGCTAAGGTTCATAACGTTAATGCCTCGCTTCAGGCTCTGATGGCACAGCGTGCAAACCACTCGGGTCTTGTCGTCAGCAGATTGTGTGAAGAAGTGCCATGCCAGGGAACTCCTCGAAGCTGCCTTTGGTGTGCTCGGTCCCTGGTGACGGTGGCCAGTAGCAGGCGAACTGTTTTGGTGACGGCTGCTCTGCTTTTGCACCCTGCTCCTGCTTTTGCTATGCTGTTGGCTCGGTCTCACCACTGCCTCTTCCTCCGAACTCTGAAAGTCAGTGGCACGACCTTCATTCCATGTGGGGTCTAGGACCTCATCGTCCCCTGCATCGTCTTCCACCCAGTCTTCTTCCCTGACCTCCTTTTCGGTCTGCACACTGCAGAAAGACGCAGCAGTTGGCACCTGTGTTTCGTCATCATCAGAGACGTGCTGAGGTGGTATTCCCATGTCCTCATCAGGAAACATAAGTGGTTGTGTGTCAGTGCATTCTATGTCTTCCACCCCTGGGGAAGGGCTAGGTGGATGCCCTTGGGAAACCCTGCCAGCAGAGTCTTCAAACAGCATAAGAGACTGCTGCATGACTTGAGGCTCAGACAGGTTCCCCGATATGCACGGGGGTGATGTGACAGACTGATGGGCATGGGTTTCAGGCGCCACCTGTGCGCTTTCTGCTGAAGACTGTGTGGGAGATAATGTGAACGTACTAGATCCACTGTCGGCCACCCAATTGACTAGCGCCTGTACTTGCTCAGGCCTTACCATCCTTAGAACGGCATTTGGCCCAACCTAATATCGCTGTAGATTCTGGCGGCTACTGGGACCTGAGGTAGTAGGTTCAGTAGGACGTGTAGCTGTGTCAGAACGACCACGTCCTCTCCCTGCACCAGAGGCTCCACCAACACCACCACAACGACGATGACCGCGTCCTTTATTAGATGTTTGCCTCATAGTTAGCGTTCACAAAGCAAAGTAAAAAGTAGTTAAGTATACTAAAAATAATTAACCGCCAATATAAACCCTGAAGTAGGGTATTGCACTATTTTTTTTTTACTCTATATGACAGCGGTATTTGTGGCCTAAATGTGACAGTCACCTATGCACGTGTAATCACAGATGTGCAGTATATGAAAAAAAGGTGTTTTTTTTCACCACAGTATCCTAATAGCCGTATTTGTGGCCTAAATGTGACAGTCACCTATGCAAGTGTAATCACAGATGTGCAGTATATGATAAAAAGGTTTATTGTTTTTCACCACAGTATCCTAAAAGCCTTATTTGTGGCCTAAATGTGCCAGTCACCTATGCAAGTGTAATCCCAGATGTGCAGTATATCAGAGGGATTTTTTACCACAGTATCCTAAAAGCCTTATTTGTGGCCTAAATGTAACAGTCACCTATGCACGTGTAATTACAGATGTGTAGTATATGAAAAAAAGTGTTTTTTTTTTACCAACAGTAACCTAATAGCCGTATTTGTGGCCTAAATGTGACAGTCACCTATGCACGTGTAATCACAGATGTGCACTATATCAGAGGGTTTTTTCACCACAGTATCCTATAAGCCTTATTTGTGGCCTAAATGTGACAGTCACGTATGCATGTCTAATCCCAGATGTGCATTATATTAGAGGGTTTTTTCACCCCAGTAACCAAAAAGCCGTATGTCTGGCCTAAATGTGACAATCACTTATGCACGTGTAATCCCAGATGTGCAATATATTAGAGGCTTTTTTTCCCCCAGTATGCCAAAGCTGTATTTATGGCCTTAATGTGCCAGTCACTTATGCACGTGTAATCCCAGATGTGCAGTATATCAGAGGCTGTTTTTACCCTAGTAACCAAAAAGCCGTATTTGTGGCCTAAATGTGACAGTCACTTATGCATGTGTAATCCTAGATGTGCAGTATATCAGAGGCTTTTTTCACCCCAGTAACCAAAAAGCTCTATTTCTGGCCTAAATGTGACAGTCACTTATGCACGTGTAATCCCAGATGTGCAGTATATCAGAGGCTTTTTTCACCCTAGTAACCAAAAAGCCGTATTTCTGGCCTAAATGTGACAGTCACTTATGCATGTCTAATCCTAGATGTGCAGTATATCAGAGGCTTTTTTCACCCCAGTAAACAAAAAGCTGCTTTCCTGGCCTAAATGTGACAGTCACTTATGCTTGTCTAATCCCAGATGTGCAGTATATTAGAGGGGTTTTTCACCCCAGTAACCAAAAAGCCATATTTGTGGCCTAGATGCGACAGTCACTTATGCATGTGTAATTCCAGATGTGCAGTATATTAGAGGGTTTTTTCACCCCAGTAACCAAAAAGCCATATTTCTGGCCTAAATGTGACAGTCACTTATGCACGTGTAATCCCAGATGTGCAGTATATTAGAGTCTTTTTTCACCCCAGTATCCCAAAGCCATATTTATGGCCTAAATGGGACAGTCACTTATGCATGTGTAATCCCAGATGTGCAGTATATCAGAGGTTTTTTTCACCCCAGTAACCAAAAAGCCGTATTTCTGGCCTAAATGTGACAGTCACTTATGCACGTGTAATCCCAGATGTGCAGTATATTAGAGGCTTTTTTCACCCCAGCATGCCAAAGCCGTATTTATGACCTAAATGTGACAGTTACTTATGCATGTGTAATCCCAGATATGCAGTATATCAGAGGCTTTTTTCACCCCAGTATGCCAAAGCCGTATTTATGGCATAAATGTGACAGTCACTTATGCATGTGTAATCCCAGATGTGCAGTATATCAGAGGCTTTTTTCACCCCAGTATTCCAAAGCTATATTTATGGCCTAAATGTGACAGTCACTTATGCATGTGTAATCCCAGATGTGCAATATATTAGAGGCTTTTTTCACCCCAGTAAACAAAAAGCTGTATTTTTTGCGTAAATGTGAGTTACTTATGCATGTGTAATGCCACATGTGCAATATATCAGAGGCTTTTTTTACCCCAGTAACCAAAAAGTCGTATTTCTGGCCTAAATGTGACAGTCACTTATGCACGTGTAATCCCTGATGTGCACTATATTTAACAGATGTACTTTTTTTTAATCCCAGTAAGTAAAAAGTTGTATTTCTGGACTTGCAGACATGCAGATAGCTTGTGCTGGTGCACTATCGTTGCATAAAATGGCTGCCGATCATGTATTGATATTGACTAGCTGAAGAAAAAAAAAGTTCGTTTTCAGCAGTACTTGGCTAAGGGCAGGCTTAAAAAAATTGTGCACTGCACCCACAAAACACTTTTGCTGTAGATCGCTGAGTACAAAAAACAGTTCTTGATAAGATTTCTCCCTGATCTCTCCCTCTCCCTCACAGCAGCTGCAGCCTCTCCCTACACTAATCCGAGCAGAGTGACGGGCGGCTCTACGTGACTCCAGCTTAAATAGAGGCTGGGTCACATGCTGCAGTTGGCCAATCACAGCCATGCCAATAGTAGGCATGACTGTGATAGCCTTTTGGGGCAAGTAGTATGACGCTTGTTGATTGGCTACTGTGCAGCCTTTCAAAAAGCGCCCTAAAAATCACCAAACCCGAACTTTTACGTAAATGTTCTGGTTCGGGCCCAGGTGCCGAAAACCCTAAAGTTCGAGTTCGCTCAACTCTAATTATAACCACTGTACCAGCCTGTGCAGCCCACTGTATTTGGTTATACAGTTGAGTTTCTATCTCCTCTGTGATGTTAGGGGGTCTATAGATTACACCAAGTATTATTTTTTTCAGTGTTTGTATCCCTTTGAACTTCCACCCATAAGGTTTCCACATACTCACCATCCTCACCCACAATTGCCTCTTTCACCCTTGTCTTCAGATCACTCCTCACATACAGGCACACGCCACCTCCTTTTCTATTGACCCTATCTTTCCTAAATAGTGTAAAACCCTTAATATTTACAGCCCAGTCATGCGAAGAATCCAACCATGTCTCAGCCACACCAACTATATCTATGTGTTCTTCTAGTGCCATTCCATCCAGCTCCCCCATTTTGCTAGCTAGACTTCTGGCATTTGTGTAAATACATTTTAAATTATTATTACCTGTAAAGTCAATATCTGGGATTTTTGGGTTACCTTAGTTGATGTTTGTATGTAACAGGTTCTTGTTACCAGCAATTCTATTTTTCATATATGCATAGTTTTGCCCAGTCTTCTCCCTACTTTCCTCACTAAACACAGCCCCAAAAATTTTGAAAAATTAGCAAATTTCAAAGTTTCAGTTTCTCTACTTCTGTAATACATAGTAATACCCCCAAAAATTGTGATGACTTTATATTCCCCATATGTCTACTTCATGTTTGAATTATTTTGGGAATTATATTTTATTTTTTGGGGATGTTACAAGGTTTAGAACTTTAGAAGCAAATATTGAAATTTTTCAGAAATTTAAAAAAACCCAATTTTTAGGGACCACTACAGATCTGAAGCCACTTTGCGAGGCTTACATAATAGAAACCACCCAAAAATGACCCCATTCTATAAACTACACCCCTTAAGGTATTCAAAACTGATTTTACAAACTTTGTTAACCCTTTAGGTCTTGCACAAGAGTTATTGGCAAATGGGGATGAAATTTGAGAATTGCATTTTTTTTGCCTAATTTTCCATTTTAACCCATTTTTTCCACTAACAAAACAAGGGTTAACAGCCAAACAAGACTGTATCTTTATTGCCCTGACTCTGCCGTTTACAGAAACACCCCATATGTGGCTGTAAACTACTGTACGGCCACACAGCGGGGCGTAGAGTGAAAGGTGCACCGTTTGGTTTTTGGAAGGCAGATTTTGCTGGACTGTTTTTTTGACACCATGTCTCATTTGAAGCCCCCTGATGCACCCCTAGAGTAGAAACTCCCTATAAGTGACCGCATCTAATAAACTACACCCCTCAAGGTATTCAAAACTGATTTTACAAACTTTGTTAACCCTTTAGGTGTTGCACAAGATTTAATGGAAAATAGAGATACAATTTCAAAATTTCACTTTTTTGGCAGATTTTCCATTTTAATATTTTTTTTTCAAGTAACAAAGCAAGGGTTAACAGCCAAACAAAACTCAAAATTTATGGCCCTGATTCTGTAGTTCACAGAAAAACCTCATATGTGGTTGTAAACCGCTGTACCGGCACATGGCAGGGCGCAGAAGGAAAAGAATGCCATACGGTTTTTGGAAGGCAGATTTTGCTGGACTGGTTTTTTTGACACCATGTCCCATTTGAAGCCCCCCTGATGCACCCCTAGAGTAGAAACTCCCAAAAAGTGACCCCATTTTAGAAACTACGGGATAAGGTGGCAGTTTTGTTGGTACTAGTTTAGGGTACATATGATTTTTGGTTGCTCTATATTACACTTTTTGTGCAGCAAGGTAACAAGAAATAGCTATTTTGGCACCGTTTTTTTTTTTGTTATTTACAACATTCATCTGAAAGGTTAGATCATGTGGTAATTTTATAGAGCAGGTTGTCACGGACGCGGGATACCTAATATGTATACTTTTTTTTATTTATGTAAGTTTTACACAATGATTTCATTTTTAAAACAAAAAAGTTTTAGTGTCTCCATAGCCTAAGAGCCATAGTTTTTTCAGTTTTTGGGCGATTATCTTATGTAGGGTCTCATTTTTTGTGGGATGAGATGGCTGTTTTATTGGCACTATTTTGGGGTGCATATGACTTTTTGATCGCTTGCTATTGCACTTTTTGTGACGTAAGATGACAAAAAATAGCTTTTTTTAAACCGTTTTTATTTTTATTTTTTTACGGTGGTCATCTGAGGGGTTAACTCATGTGATATTTTTATAGAGCCGGTCGATACGGACACGGCGATACCTAATATGTATACTTTTTTTTATTTATGTAAGTTTTACACAATGATTTCATTTTTGAAACAAAAAAAATCATGTTTTAGTGTTTCCATAGTCTAAGAGCCATAGTTTTTTTAGTTTTTGGGCGATTATCTTGGGTAGGGTCTCATTTTTTGCGGGATGAGATGACGGTTTGATTGGCCCTATTTTGGCGTACATGCGACTTTTTGACCACTTTTATTACCTTTTTTGGGAAGTAAGGTGGGCAAAATTTCAATTTTCTCATAGTTTTTATTTTTTTATTTTTATGGAGTTCACCGTGCGGGGAAAGTAACATGACCATTTTATAGATCAGGTCGTTATGGACGCGGCGATACCAAACATGTGTAGGGAATTTTATTTTTTTCATTTTTAATTAGTGATAAATGTGTTTTTTGATTTTCACTCTTTTTTTCACTTTTTCGAACTTTTTTTTACCCAGACCCACTTGGTTCTTGAAGATCCAGTGGGTCTGATGTCTGTATAATACAGTACAGTACAATATATATTGTACTGTACTGTATTTTACTTACACTTTGTCTGAACAGATCTATGCCTTTAGCATAGATATGTTCAGCACCATGGACAGCAGGACGCCTGAGAAGGCGTCCTGTTGCCATGGGGACCTTCCCCCGCCTCGAAGTTGTGGCCACAACTTTGCAGATGGGGAAGGGTAAGGACTGTGGCTCCCTCCCTCTGTCACTGGGGCTCCCTCCCTCTGTCCGTACTGACCGCTGTATGGAAAGGGTTAAACGGCTGACATCCATTTGCAGATGTCAGCCGTTTATACCAGGGTGTCAGTAATGTGCTGACACCCTGGTATACCCACTAGAAGCTAACGATTATTCGGCCGCACCGCCCACACCGCCCGCAACACCCCCCCTGCACCTCCCACCAGGCTAAAATCATGCAGGGGTGCAGGGGGGGTGAAACATATATATTTGTGCCACACTAAAGTTTCTGATCGCCACGGCGATCAGAAACAGCAGAAATTGAAACAAACCGCAGGTCTGAATTGACCTGCGGTTTGCTGCGATCGCCGATACGGGGGGTGGGGTCATATGACCCCCCCAAGCCTTGTGACAGGATGCCGGCTGAATGATTTCAGCCGGCATCCTGTGCGGATTAACCCCTGGGGCGCCACAATCTCAATTTAGACTCATGACGTACTGGTACGTCATGGGTCCTTAAGGGGTTAAAGTGATTATCCCATGACTTTTTGTAAAAAATGAAAATAAGACATATAGTACATAACAATCTTTATAACAAAGCTAGAACCAGCCCTGTACCTCACATGGATTAAGAGTTCTCTCCACTCATTGCTCTGCTAGATTTATATCAGGCTGACAGCTCAGGGGGAGTGTCTTTTCTGCTAAAGCTAAGGGGGCGTGTCCATGTTCTCCCTGGGTGGAGGCAGTTGAAAGATGAAACTGAGCATGTGCGTCCTTCTCAGTGAGCAGGACAAAGGAATAGGAAAAGAACAAACAGTAGGTAGAGCTATACAGATACATTTTATTGAATAAATCAGTGGTTATGCTAAATTTTTAATTACATTTTTTCTGGGATAACCTCTTTAAAATATGAGTGTCTTATGGCTCAGTGTTACTACTGCAACTTCTCACTGTTGGAGTCATGGGTTCCAATCCAACCTTTAAATTCATTTTTTATTCCAACCCTATATCTCATTCAATGATGTTATTTCCTTTTTCTGTTTTCTCTTGAATAGAAATGTCCGATGTCTGTGGTAACAGTATTATGGCTTGATGATGGCACTGGTTCAGTGGCAAAGTGCATTGTCACCAATTAAGCTTTCATTTTGAACCCTGGCGGCAAAATTCTGTTATATTCCACTGGTAGCATGGTTCCAACTCCAATTTATCCTTCTCAATGGGGACCAGAAGAAGCTGGGATGACAGCCTCAGGCCGAGAACAGAGCAGTTTTCCAAAGGTGAGGGTTGTTTTTCTCTAAACAGTTTCTTGGTACTCCCAAAATTTAGGAGGACTGACACCACTTACCTTTTGAACGTCCCATGATTCCAGAGCAGCGACTCCCACCTCTGTCATTTACGTTTTCTTTATAATTTAACTTAATGACAGAAGTAACATGTCATAAACATAAAACAAAACTTTGTACTATGCCCAGTACATGTACAGTGTAATATAGAGATACAAAAGTGAGAACTCAAGCATCTGTCTGCTGTCACAGTCACAGTACATTTAGTGCTGAGGCATATGTGCCTTATTTATATATACATTTAAAGTGGGTTGACATGTGCCAGATTTAATGCAGAGATATTTGTGACTGTTCCATGCATCTCAATGGGAATTCAAGAAATCCATGACCATGCTACACAGAAACAATCCCATTCAGATGTATGGAATGGATTCTCAGTCACAGAAGTTTCAGCAACAAAAGGGTTTTCCAGGTTCCTCATACTGATTATCGATCCTCAGGATAGGTCATTAATACTCGATTGGTGAAGGCAGGGGCATCTTTAATGCGGGGAAAAAGGGGCAGCTGCCCGGGCCCAGTTGCTCCTGGGGGGCCCAAGGCCTTGAGCCCTGCTGGCCACTAGTGGAAGCGCTCATCTCCATAGTCATCTGAATTGCCGTCCTCAGGACAGCGATACAGATGGAAGTGCTGTGGCGGGGTAGGGGAGGAAGAGGCGTCTCCCTTTCCCGTTCCTCTGATAGCCTGCAGCCTATCAGAGGCCGGTGCAGGCAACACAATGATGTCATTGCGCTGCCTGAGCCGTACAGCACGGGACACAGGCTGGAAGAGGCCTGCATCGCATCGCTGCCAGCCTGATAGAGGTAAGTATAAGTGTTTATTTTTTTATATGGTACTACTACAGGCACATGATTGGAGGCACCTGTTACTGGCAGATGATTGGGGGGCATCTATGGGGGCACCTGTTACTGGCAGATGATTGAGGGGCAACTATGGGGGAACCTGCTACTGGCACATGATTGGGGGGCATCTAGGGGAGCACCTGTTACTGGAAAATGATTGGTGGGCATCTATGGGGGTACTTGTTACTGGCACATGATTTGGGGGCATCAATGGGGGCACCTGTTACTGGCACATGATTGGAGGCGTCTAGGGGGCACCTGTTATTGGCACATGATTTGGGGGCATATATGGGGACACTTGTTACTGGCACATGATTGGGGGGCATCTATGGGAGTACCTGTTACTGGCACATAATTGGGGGGCATCTTTGGGGCACTTGTTATTGGCACACAATTGGGGGCATTTATGGGGGCACTTGTTACTGGCACATGATTGGGGCCATTTATGGTGTACTTATTACTGGCACATTATTGGGGGGCATCTATGGGGTCACATTTTATTGGCACATTTTTGGGGGGCACTGTGGGGGCATCTATGGGGAACTTACTGGCATATTATTGGTGGCACTTTTTACTGGCACATTTTTGGGTGGCACTAAGGGAGCATCTACTGAGGCCACAAAGAAAGGGTATTTTATATGGGGGAAGGGGGAGAGGAACACTATGGGGGCTTCTACTGAGGCCGAAAAGAAGGGGTATTTTATATGGGGAGCTCTGTATAGGGGTATTTTATACTGGGGCACATTATGTTGGGTACTATGGCTAAGGGGAGAGAGCAGTACTATGGGATCATCTATGGGGGCACGAAGAAGGGGTATTTTATACTTGCAAATTATGGGGAACGCTGAGGGCATTTACTGGGGCACTATATATAGGGCATTTTATACTGGTACATTATGGGGGGCACTAGGAAGAAGAGGAGGGGAGAGGAGCACTATGTGGCATTTACTGGGTGCACTATATAAGGGTATTTTATACTGGCACATTATGGGGGCACTATGGGGTCATTAGCTCAACTGTGGGCATCAAAAGAATTATTACTACTGGGGGGCATTATGATGGGCTTTATCACTACTGGGGGTCTATGGGAAACATGATTACTAGTATGGGCGGTATGGGAGCATTATTACTTCTGGGGCACAGTGGGGACATGTTGGGGACACTGTAGGAGCACTATTACTACCATGTGTGCTCTAGCACCATGGCACAGTATCAGCTTACCACAATTATTTTTGGGGGACGTTATGTTTACACTATTAGTGTCAGGGGCACTATTTGCTGGGCGCAGTTATTTTAGGGCACTGTGTGCCAATAATTATTGAATGGCACTATCTGCATGGTACTACTATTGTCAGGGGGTTTATCTGTTTCTGCAGTATAGTATTGGGGAACACAGCGGCACAGTATTGGGGGTGGTAGGATGATTTGTCCAAAACATGGGAGGAAGAAGGAAAAGTAGTAAACTAAGATTTTGTTTGTCAAAC
Source organism: Bufo gargarizans (assembly GCF_014858855.1). Taxonomy (NCBI): domain Eukaryota; kingdom Metazoa; phylum Chordata; class Amphibia; order Anura; family Bufonidae; genus Bufo; species Bufo gargarizans. Next base: position 144,315,751 of record NC_058084.1, read on the forward strand.
TGCAGAGATGAGAAATGGTTGAAAAATGGTGGTCTGGTCCGAAAGTCTGAAAGGAGAAGATGAGGAAAGAGAACATCTAGATCAAAGAGCCGTCACTGGATGTAAGAGGTATGTGGCGCTGTATTACCCTGTATGTTGGGGTGGATGGAGGGGTTAGTAATACAGTACTATCTGCACATTGTAAAAAAAAAAAGTAATCTGCAAAATACTAAATATTTGTGTCAGAAGTAGTGTTTTTTTAATTTTTTGAATAATGATACAGCCATTTTATTTGATACTTTTCTGCTAATTCTTTTTTTTTCTCTATATTAAGGGACACTATAGTCACCAGAACCACAACAGCTAAACGTAGTAGTTCTGGTGTCTATAGCATGTCTCTGCAAGATTCTTAATCTAAACACTGCCTTTTCAGAAGAAAAGGCAGTATTTCCATTACTGCCAAGGAACACCTCTAGTGGCCACTCATCATTATTGAATTTACTACTCTACAAGGTGTGTGGATTATTTTTGTGTGTGTGTGTGTTGTGGTGGAGGGCGTGATTGCATGCTAGGGTGTGGGAAGGCGGGATCCAGGGGGCCCAAGTAAATTCTTGCCCAGGGTCCAATCAATATTAAGACGGCCCTGGGTGAAGGTCCGACAACCCACACTGCCGCCAATCAGCTGTTCCCTGCAACCTTAAGCACCAGAACTAGCTCTTGAATGGACAGGAAGCACAATTGAATTCAAAGTGCAGTGTACATATCAGATGACTGAGGCTCAGCACCCATTCACTTGAAAGGGAGATGAGCTGCAGTAATCCAGCTACTACATGCTTCCTGCTCCATTGAAGAGCAAATTTTGGCACCGGAGGCTGCAGGAAACCTAATCAGTGAAGATGCAGGGTGTCAGACCCTTACCAATCTCATATTAATGGCCTATCCTGATGATCGGTCATCAGTATCAGGAGCCTGGAAATCAGCTTTATGCTAGTCTTATCTCATGTAAAAACCTAAGGGCACATTAATTAAACCAGATACATCAAGTTTTTGCTGTAAGCATGCCAACTGTGACTTTTTTGGGACATTTCTGAGACATTTAGGAGGCCTGCCACTTTGCAAAGTGGTTTGTGTTTAAGGCAGAAAAGTGAGATTAGACCTGGATTATAGAACATTTACTATCTGAGACGCTTGAAATGTTGCAGAAAAATCACATAAAAGTCGCATCCTATGCCAGGCAGGCTCCTTCTGTATTTTTTAAGACTAAGTCATACAACATAATGCATTTGCACCAAATACATGAAAACTGTGTACCATTACATAAATTTTGCGCAACCACAAAGCAAAACCAGCCTTAAAAGTGACATGAAAACAATCTCAAATATAATACAAGGATGAAATCACAGCACAGAGATAATAAAGACTGATATTTCTTTATATGACAGAAAGGCTGTCGGCCTCCTTTATAGTTATGTTGCTGATTGTTATTTGGCTTCTTTTTGTTAGGTCTGTGTCACAGTGATGTGTAATAATCATAAACAGATACTATAGTAAGCCCTTTATTAATAGTTAATAGAAACTTCATAGGACACAGGAAAGAATAATAAAAAAAAAGAGAAGTGATATCTGTCCTTAATACTTTCTCTCCTTTTATGATCTACAGGTTTACTGTATCAGTAAACATGAACGTGTGGTCCTACCCTATGAATTTGAATTCTGTGAGTAGTTTGGCTGGTAGCCACTAGGTGTCACTTTGTCTACAACATACACAAGAGTTAAATGTGCTGCTAATATACAGATATTGCAAGCGGTGGACATTTTCAGATTTAATTAGAGTTCTACATTAGTCACAGATTTATGTGGTTTGTCAATTTAGCAAAGGTGACTTTGTCATTTGACAGAAATCACACTAACTTCACAATTGGTCATATCTTGGTTTTAATAGGACGGCAAGTAAATAACTAAGTAATCTTATTGAGTTACCATAATGCCCAAAATAAAGGGTTAAGCCCTGTAAAATTTTGAGATTTGCACATTTCATTAACTTTTTGTAATTATCGAGAAAATCAAATAATTAACAAAAAGACACTCAAAGGCAAGATTATTGTCTAGGAATAGACACCTACCTATCAGCCTGTTTTTTTAACTCCAAAGAAAAATTGTGGGTTAGTCAGCACATCCAGTGTGCAGGTGCACGCTGACAAGCCGAAAGCACAAAGCCAAAAAACTATACAATGCAACAGCACTCTGCAAACGAAAAAAAGGACAATAATGCCATAATAATAGAAAGTATTCTGGTGGAAAAGCTACGCTAATAAATTTGAGATGCTTGGCAAATCATTTTGAACAAAATTATTTGGGCCCGTCTGCCATACATCAAGGCGATCTCAGTAAGATGGAAACCTAACTCTAAATACCACATTAACTTGTGCCATACTGGCCTCCATTACATTCAGGGAATGCAGGTTCCACAGGCATGCCGAGGCGAGCCCACATTATATTGTGCCTCTTATGGCGCCAAAATGGCCTCCATTATATTCTGGGGATACACGCCCCTCATGCATGCCGAACCCACAATATATAATACCTCTTTAGTGCCGGCCTCCATTTTGTTCAAGGAATGGAGGTTCCCACTCTGTATTCTTTAACTCAATTAATGTTGTACTCAATGAACACCTATATATTTCAGCAATACTATTATTAGAAACTTTAGGCTGAGCACTTTCAGGTTTTTATGCAGTTTTTGAAGCCAAAGCCAGGAGTGGACTCAAACGAGGAACAAATGAATTCTATCCTGTATATATGTCCTTCATTTATGATCTGTTCCTGGCTTTCACTTCAAAACAGCATAAAAAGACTTGAAAAAAGGAAACCTATTCTAAAGGGGGTTGTTTAATGAAGAATCCCCTTTCTATAGACCTCTCCCCTGTATGAATTCACTCTGGCAGGTTCATCCCATCCATGTATTAAATTATCACCCATTCATTAGTGACTGCTGCAGGGTAAATGTATGACCAGGGACTGGTCATACTCATGGGAATAAGGATAATGGTGCTTTTACGCTGACTGACAATCTGGCCAATTATTGGGGATGAATGTTTGTAGAAATGCACATTTCCAATAATTGACCTGTGTAAAAGGTGCCAATGATCACCTGCTGGATGAGCTAACAGAGCAAAATCAGCACCTAAAATCATCCTTCTGTGCAGAAGATCATGCTGTATAAATTAGGATCTGCTACCCAGAAACAATTCTATTTTATGGGGACAATGATCCCTGTAGTGATCTTTTGTCCCCATACAGTGGAGGTGATTGCTGCATGTAAATGCATCTCCATCTCCGCTGACGATCCATGTAAAAGAACCATAAGGCTAAATGGTCAGGACCAGCCACACCAACCACAGCAGCTAATGGCTACATGAAAAATTGCGCGGCCATTGGTCACAGTCATCTGATGCATGCGGCTGGCCGTACTGCTTGGCATTAACCTTATAGAAAACATATGACAATTAGCTGATCAATTGTCCCATTTTCAGTAAAAGAAAAGCCCCCCACCTTAAGAGGCTGCATTAAAATCATATGAGCGGCAAATGTCTCATTGGTCATTAACAGGAGGCTTCACATCAACAAATAATAGGTCCATTACTGTAAGCTACAAAGAGTAATTGATGTTTGAAGTTTCCTTCCTCAGCCACCCAAATGCACAGTCATATTGTTCTTCATGATAAATCTCCGCTGGCAAGAAAAATCCTGATTTACTGAAGGTGAGAGAGTTAATCTTACTAATAGAGATGAGCGAATTTTTCAAAAAAGTGATTCGGCCAGTTCGACAAATTTATCGAAAAAATGTGGTTCGATCCAATTTTATTGGTGAATTAAGTTAAAAAACAGCTATTTCCTGGCTGCAGAGAGTCTTTATAGTGGTGTAGAACACTGTGCCTTGCAGTAACACGCTGTCACTGCCTCTGTTGTGTTGCGCCGTGACACGGTTGCCGTGCATGCAACGTGTAGTGGTTGCAGCATGTAGGTGGCTCCTCCTTTCCCCTGGGTCCTTCCTTGTCTGGTGCCGGAGGCGTTAATTATCTGGCTGGTGTGGATTTAGGTGTGTCTTGGGGGTGGCCTCTTGGCTCTTTATGTGTTGTGTTGTGAGAGTGAGGTCAGTTGCCTTCAGCCTTCGTGTGAGCTAGAGTGCTGCTCCCATCCTGGATATACCACCTTTCCAGTGGGACGGCCTCTTAGCTAGACATTAATGTCCCCTTGATGTCCCTTTGTTCCCTATGTCTTTACCTTCCCTTGTATATGTTTGGTGTGGGTTATGTGCGGAGTCTGTTGTATGTCTAGTTGTCGTTACATGTGTGGCATGTGGTGTCTGTCTTCCACCATGTTTGCTAGACATTTTCCCCTGTGAGTAGCATAACCTCCAGAAGAGGGTGTCGCGAAATCACAAGTCGGTGAGCAGCTCTGCCTGGGGCCGCCATGCTTTCTGTCTGCATGGGGGTCCGGTTGTCGTTGTGACCGCGTCAGGTAAGTGTGTGTTGCTTCTAGGCTCTTACCTGCCGTTTCAGTGGCTGTTCACTGGCTGTCCTTTTCCTTGCAGCTAAGCCAGTGGAGACTCCTGTTCACCGCGTCTGGGATGAACAGGTCGTCTCCAGCTCCTAACCTTATTTCAGGGATCAATTCACAATGGATCACAGCACTCGGCAGATAACTGGCAAACAAATGGGTGCTCGTTACTTATTATCCCTGACTCCACCTCAGGAATTCTTCAAATAGTTAATCAGAGTTTCGGGCAGCACACAACACAAGATTTTCAATGCAATCTGTGTTGCATTCAGCCGGACTTTACATCATTTTGAAAAGCAACGTTTCAGGCTTTACATATTGTGCCTTTCATCAGGTTGATACATGTAAGTGAAAAAATAAATGAAAAGATCAATTAGATATACAATAGAGGTGCTAGTGAGCATAGATCTTATATGCATGGTCTGAAAAGAAACATTCATAAGAGACCAAGTCTAAGAGAAAGAACAAAAGACCAGGCCATGGCATGAAGGAAAACATGCATAGTGTTAAAAGCGTGCAATCTAGCATAAACAGGCTCACATTGGGCACTTCAGTAAGCAACAAAATATAGAACAGGATAGGCTTAATTGGCATATAATAATAGTGGAAATTCGCTATAACAGTATACAGCAGTAGTAAGGATTCAGTACATAAGGCGATTCAGTACATAAAGCAAACAGAGGAAGCAGACCTTCTTACCTATATCTCATAAGCTTGTGTACGGAGCCGGCATGTACGCCGTAGTGGCGATCAAAGTATAAATACTAGTATGTGGTGCGCTATTGGTGTGCACTCCATGGTGGGCGGAGGATACCAAATGGTATTGATCTTACTATTGGTCACTTGCGCAGTCGCTCAGAAGAGTTCAGGCAGTGGGGTTGCGCACTAGAGCAGAGTATTTTCTAGCGCATGTGTGGAGGGGAGACGGCACTGACTTATAGACTTAGCAGGATGCGGTCACCAATACTCATGTGCGCATGCACGGGCGCATGCACAAACGCAAGCATACATCAAAGTGGCCCTATTGGAGAAGGGCAAATTGCGGTCGCCAATAGTCATGTGCACATGCGCAAACGCATGCATACGTCAAAGTGGCCATATTGGAGAAGGGCAAATGCCCTAACAGTAAGAAGGGTTGCTTACTATAGTGTTTAACAACAAACTGGAGACAATATCGTATTAAACAGCATAAGATAGGCAAACCAGTGCATACAAGCATAGATAATCTCCCATTTCATAAGGGGAAATAACATTAAACGACACTGCTACCAATTAAACGACACTACTACTTACCAACCCCTTGATTTCGACCCGACTCCAAAATATCATAAAGAACTTTCCAATATTATTGATAAGACCCTCAGGGATGGCCTCATCAATTAGGCTACTTTCACACTAGCGTTCGGGTTTCCGTTCGTGAGCTCCGTTTGAAGGAGCCTCACGAGCGGACCCGAACGCAGCCGTCCAGCCCTGATGCAGTCTGAATGGAGGCGGATCCGCTCAGACTGCATCAGTCTGGTGGCGTTCAGCCTCCGCTCCGCTCGCCTCCGCACGGACAGGCGGACAGCTGAACGCTGCTTGCAGCGTTCGGGTGTCCGCCTGGCCGTTCGGAGGCGTGCGGATCCGTGCGGATCCGTCCAGACTTTCAATGTAAGTCAATGGGGACGGATCCATTTGAAGATGCCACAATGTGGCTCAATCTTCAAGCGGATCCGTCCCCCATTGACTTTACATTGAAAGTCTGGACGGATCCGTACTAGGCTATTTTCACACTTAGCTTTTTTTTGCTAAAATAATGCAGACGGATCCGTACTGAACGGAGCCTCCGTCTGCATTATTATGATCGGATCCGTTCAGAACGGATCCGATCGAACGCTAGCCGAACGCTAGTGTGAAAGTAGCCTAAAAAGACTGCGGAATATCTGGTGCCCGGATTTTCTCGGATCCCAATAATTTACCCCCTACCCAAGGTACATAAGTAGAGAAGACCCACCTGGGAGACCCATAGTCTCGGGATGTGATTCTCTGTTTCAACCCTCCGCCAAGATGCTTGACGCCTTGTTAAGATCATATGTCCAGAAAGGCAAGTCATTCATCTTGGATACTACCGATTTTTTAAATAAAATCCAGGATACCCATTTGGACTGGAGAGATTGCTTTCTGGTCACGATGGATGTGACTAGCCTTTATACCAACATTCCAACTAAAGAAGGGATACATTTCATAATAGAGGTATTGAACGCAACCCAAGAATTTATACCTGATGAACAAAATTTTATTGTGTCACTCTTGACATTTGTATTAGCCCATAATTATTTCTTGTTCGAGGACCAATTTTATCTCCAAATCTCCGGGAGAGCAATGGTGTAATGTGGCGCCCACTTTCGCGGTCATGTACAGTACAGACCAAAAGTTTGGACACACCTTCTCATTTAAAGAGTTTTCTTTATTTTCATGACTATGAAAATTATAGATTCACACTGAAGGCATCAAAACTATGAATTACCACATGTGGAATTATATACATAACAAAAAAGTGTGAAACAACTGAAAATATGTCATATTCTAGGTTCTTCAAAGTAGCCACCTTTTGCTCTGATTACTGCTTTGCACACTCTTGGCATTCTCTTAATGAGCTTCAAGAGGTAGTCATCTGAAATGGTCTTCCAACAGTCTCGAAGGAGTTCCCAGAGATGCTTAGCACTTGTTGGCCCTTTTGCCTTCACTCTGTGGTCCAGCTCACCACAAACCATCTCGATTGGGTTCAGGTCCGGTGACTGTGGAGGCCAGGTCATCTGGTGCAGCACCCCATCACTTTCCTTCATGGTCAAATACCCCCTACACAGCCTGGAGGTGTGTTTGAGGTCATTGTCCTGTTGAAAAATAAATGATAGTCCAACTAAGCGCAAACCGGATGGAATAGCATGCCGCTGCAAGATGCTGTGGTAGCCATGCTGGTTCAGTATGCCTTCAATTTTGAATAAATCCCCAACAGTGTCACCAGCAAAGCACCCCCACACCATCACAGCTCCTCCTCCATGCTTCACGGTGGGAACCAGGCATGTAGAGTCCATCCGTTCACCTTTTCTGCGTCGCACAAAGACACGGTGGTTGGAACCAAAGATCTCAAATTTGGACTCATCAGACCAAAGCACAGATTTCCACTGGTCTAATGTCCATTCCTTGTGTTCTTTAGCCCAAACACGTCTCTTCTGCTTGTTGCCTGTCCTTAGCAGTGGTTTCCTAGCAGATATTCTACCATGAAGGCCTGATTCACACAGTCTCCTCTTAACAGTTGTTCTAGAGATGTGTCTGCTGCTAGAACTCTGTGTGGCATTGACCTGGTCTCTAATATGAGCTGCTGTTAACCTGCGATTTCTGAGGCTAGTGACTCGGATGAACTTATCCTCTGCAGCAGAGGTGACTCTTGGTCTTCCTTTCCTGGGGCGGTCCGCATGTGAGCCAGTTTCTTTGTAGCGCTTGATGGTTTTTGTGACTGCACTTGGGGACACTTTCAACGTTTTCCAAATTTTTCGGACTAACTGACCTTCATTTCTTAAAGTAATGATGGCCACTCGTTTTTCTTTACTTAGCTGCTTTTTTCTTGCCATAATACAAATTCTAACAGTCTATTCAGTAGGACTATCAGCTGTGTATCCACCTTACTTCTCCACAACGCAACTGATGGTCCCAACCCCATTTATAAGGCAAGAAATCCCACTTATTAAACCTGACAGGGCACACCTGTGAAGTGAAAACCATTTCAGGTGACTACCTCTTGAAGCTCATCAAGAGAATGCCAAGAGTGTGCAAAGCAGTAATCAAAGCAAAAGGTGGCTACTTTGAAGAACCTAGAATATGACATATTTTCAGTTGTTTCACACTTTTTTGTTATGTATATAAATCCACATGTGTTAATTCATAGTTTTGATGCCTTTAGTGTGAATTTACAATTTTCATAGTCATGAAAATAAAGAAAACTCTTTGAATGAGAAGGTGTGTCCAAACTTTTGGTCTGTACTGTATATGAACAACTTTGACGAGAAATTTATTTACACTAACCCCCTTTTTCAAAAATTTGTCAAGTGTTGGTTTTGTTTTATAGATGATATTTTCTGTATTTGGCAGAGTCCATAAAATGAGTTAATGTCATTTCATGAAATTATTACATCCAGGATAGCTTCCCTCTCCTTGAGCTACAGCTAAACAGAAATCTCCTTCCTCGACGTTCTTCTCAAGGTGAGTGATGACACATTGTCCACAGACCTATACAAAAAACTTACAGACAAAAATAGTATCCTTAGATTTAACAGTTATTACCCTCCAAGCTTAGTTAGGTCATTACCTCGCTCACAATTAATGAGGGTCAAGAGAACTGTGTCTGACAAATCTCTGACAAATATTAGATTGAAATAAATGTCAGACAAATTTCTCAGAAGAGGGTTCCCAAAAAATGTACTTAATAAACATGAACAGCAGGTCCAAGCACTTTCCCGAATTAACTTGTTAAACCCAAGAAAACAAAGTAAGTGCTGACAATAAACGCATACCATGTGTCACAACATTTTCTCACCTCAGCCAGGACATTAAGGATATTATCACTAAACACTGGCACATATTAGCCAGGAATTCTTTTGCATAAACCCTTAATGTCATATAAAAGAGGAAGGAACATACGAGATTTTTTGGTCAAGTCCGACATTGGCTCTAATAGGGTCCATAATGTACAATCAACCATCATGCAACCATCATCAAAGGAACATACCCCTGTCTTACATGCGCCCAGTGTGGAAATGTTGCGAAGGGCCCTTCTTTCACCCACCCTTCAAGAAAAAATAAATTTTTATACAAGGCCACTTCTCTTGTTTAACCACCTTTGCCGTATACCTTATAAAATGTCCATGCGGCCTGGGTAACGTAGGTGAGACTATGCAAAAGGTGAAAGATCGCATTGGACAACATAAATCCAATATACATACACAAAAAATTGATGCCCCTTTGGCTGAACACTTTATTTACCAGAAACATGCAGTTAGCCAACTTCGGTACCAAGTCATTGACTGGGTTCTGCCTCTACGCCGGGGTGGTAACCGTGAGGCTGTGCTCCAGGAGAGAGAGATGCGATGGATGAGACGTTTGAATACCCTTTATCCGTCTGGTCTAAATAAAGAATATTGCTGGGACTAATGTACTACCAATCGCAATTAATATTGTTTTAGCTACTTCACTTCACAGGTCGTGTGTCGTCTAATAGCGAAGTGGGGATACTCGGTAAGCACACATCACGATCAACCTACCTAGCAAATGTAATACCACTCATGTTTATACAGTATCGCCTTCCATACTTGGCTCCCAATAAGTGTCATTTATACTGATGCTCCATGCCATTGCATATAGCTCTGTTATTTCCCCTTATGAAATGCGAGATTATCTATGCTTGTATGAACTGGTTTGCCTATCTTATGCTGCTTAATATGATATTGTCTCCAGTTTTGTGTTAAACACTATAGTAAACAACCCTTTTTACCGTTAGGGCATTTGCCCTTCTCAAATATGGCCACTTTGGTGTATGCATGTGTTTGCGCATGCGCCCACGCTTGCGCGCATGACTATTGGTGACCGCATCCTGCTAAGTCTATAAGTCAGTGCCGTCTCCCCTCCACTCATGCGCTAGAAAAAACTCTGCTCTAGTGTGCAACCGCACTGCCTGAACTCTTCTGAGCGACTGTGCAAGTGACCAATGGTAAGATCAATAACATTTGGTATCCTCCGCCCACCATGGAGCGCACACCAATAGCGCACCACATATTAGTATTTATACTTTGATCGCCACTACGGCGTACATGCCGGCTCCGTACACAAGCTTATGAGATATAGGTAAGAAGGTCTGCTTCCTCTGTTTGCTTTATGTACTGAATCGCCTTATGTACTGAATCCTTACTACTGCTGTATACTGTTATAGCGAATTTCCACTATTATTGTATGCCAATTCAGCCCATCCTGTTCTATTTTTTGTTGATTACTGAAGCGCCCCATGTGAGCCTGTTTCTGGTAGATTGCACACTTTTAACACTATGCATGTTTTACTTCATGCCATGGCCTGGTCTGTTGTTCTTTCTCTTAGACTTGGTCTCTTATGAATGTTTCTATTCAGACCATGCATATAAGATCTATGCTCACTAGCACCTCTATTGTATATCTAATTGATCTTTTCATTTATTTTTTCACTTACATGTATCAGCCTGATGAAGGGCACAATATGTAAAGCCTGAAACGTTGCTTTTCAAAATGATGTAAAGTCCGGCTGAATGCAACACAAATTGCATTGAAAATCTCGTGTTGTGTGCTGCCCGAAACTCTGATTAACTATTTGAAGAATTCCTGAGGTGGAGTCAGGGATAATAAGTGACGAGCACCCATCTACTCCACACAAAAAAAAAAACTGACAAAAGAACCCCACTTTTCTGGGAAAGCTCAATTGATACATTATTCCTAAGTACAACATTTTAAAAAGTCGCAATTGATAAATCTGTCTAAAAATTCCTCCCACAAAACATCTGTGTGTCCCTATAAATACAAAAATCCGCGCCATGGCACAAACCACAAAAAAAGTCTCAAGCGGTTCATACATTTATCATCAAAGCTACTCCGCTGACAAAACAGCCAAAAACTATTTTCTTGGTGTATCATATATTACCCTCTGAGTTTGTAAAATCAAACAGTATTGGTAAATATGCCCCAATGAACTTAGTATTCCAGCCACAGATTGTAACAGTAAATCATATTTAGGAAAAGCTGGGCACATCATGGTTGTACTTCTAACTTTGAATTATGACACTTTGGTTTTCTAAGATGTTTAACATCAGATGTGATGAATCCTTCAGGACTAGTAATAAATGAGGGTGGCAAAAAGAGGGGGGCTTTGTCCATTCACTGAAAATTCCTAAATAGAGTATGTGAAAAGTATTTTTTGTAAACCTGATGGCACCTATAATAGGGTAGTCTTACTTCAGTAAATGGCAATTATCATGTAGAGAAAGTAAATAGTAGGCACTTGTATGGCCTATAAGTCTCATCATGTCAACTAAGGTGTTCTCTCCCGAAGGAGAGATAATAACTAGTGTTGGTCGAGCACCAAAGTGCTTGTGTTCTCTGGTGCTCGAGTAGAACACTTCGCAATGGAAGTCAATGGGAGAACCCAAGCATTAAACCAGGCACCCCCTGCTCTGAAGAGGGGAGGGTGTAAGGACTCTAGTTTGGCTTAGGAGTCCATGCTCTGACTCCATATATATCTATGTGTAACGGGGCGTCAAAGGAGCACTCGGTCTCCCATCAGCCACAGACCTGCTGCTTAGCTTCGGGAGCGAGGATCTGTGTTTAGCCTCGTTCCCAGGGCGGCTTTGCTAGCTGGGAGGCTCCCTGCTCCGAGGTCTGCCTTGAGCTCAACTTGTCTGTCTGTCGGTCATGTCACATGACCCTCACTCCCCACTATAAACACAGGCAACCTGCTGGTTGCCTGTGATTTTGGTCCCTTAGGCTGTGTATTATTATTGTTATTTAGCTTAACTTTGGATTTGACCCTTGATCTGCTTCCTGACACCTCTTCTGCCTGCTCCCTGAACCTTGACGCTACCTCTCGGATTTTGACCTCGGCTTGCTTTTGGATTTTGTCTTTGCCTCTTCCCTGATAGTTGACCCGCCTCGCCCTTTAGTTTTTGGTGGTACCTTGCTTGTTCCACCTCTCTGTCCGCTTGAGTGCTACCTCTCATTGGCTGTCCACTTCCCTGCTATCTCTATCTCTCTGCTTGCACTTACTCAAGTCAGGGTCTGTCGCCCAGTTGCACCCCGTCACCTAGGGCAGGTGGTGCAAGTTGGCAGGGACAGGAAACCAGGTGGCAGCTCAGGGAGTGCACCTCCACTCTATCTTTATACCCAGTGACAGCTATGTCCATATATGGAGTCAGTGCTTTGGGACACCTAGTGTATTTAAATCTAATTTAGCCTCTATTTCCGAAAAGATTCTGACGGGATTTGAACTCACAACCTTCTATGTTACAGCCAAGAATCTTAACCACTACACTATAGAGGTGCATGGTCAGTTGTTTAAAAAAATAATAATAAATGAGACTTCTCCTGTATAGGAATACTTACAAGTAGTAAGTATTCCTATACAGCAGAAGTCTCATATTTTCTTTTTTTTTTTTGCAACTGGTCATGCAGCTCTATAGTGTAGTGGTTAAGGTTCTTTGCTGAAATGTAGAAGGTTGTGAGTTCAAATCCTGTCAGAAACTTTTAAGAAATAGAGGCAAAATTTAATTTGAATATATATATATAAGTTTTTAGCCATAATATATTTACATATATTATTATATATAATATATTATAATATATGTAAATATATTATGGCTAAAACATCAGTAGTAGTTTCTCACATCAGAAATATATATATATATATATATATATATGTATATATATGTATATATATATACATTCATGGAAAAAGTCATGATTCTGTCCTGTATCGAAGGACCGCCGCGGGCACCTATACAACTGTATCTGCATTTGGAGGAGTGCTGCCTGACCTTTTTCCATGAATTTATCGTCGACCGAAGGCTCTGCACCCGACCCTACCAACGTTCAAGGTAGTATGTCCCAACAAGGGGACAGTGACACACATGTCTTTGCATATAGCGATGTGGACATACAGAGGATTATGGGAAATGTAGAGGGGGACGCTGCCTTCCTCAATGTACCCTCGGCTATTAACATTAAGAGGGAGTATGAAGGCACTTCAAAAAAGTTGCTATCTACTGAGCTACATTCATTGACGTTGGCTCAGTATTATAAAAGCAAACGCATACCAAGGGGGATGCGATCCCGCCTAAAGCCTAACATGTTTTCGCAAGATGGTGAATTTAGAGCACGTTTTGAAGCCATTTCTAACAAATATGCGATGGACATTATGTTGCTCAATATCGAGTTTTCCCAGAAAGAAATGGTTGTGCTAAAAAATAAATTGCAGGACACTGAACAACAGCTGAAGGCGACTGTGTCCATTAGTGAGGCGGATATATTTCTTGAGAAACAACAGTGTTTTTTGGAGAAAATGCGGAAGGACCTGGAGGAGGTCAAAAGATCAAAGTGGCATAGAGATCAGAATGATTATACGTCTGGTCATGTATATGTCTGGGAGCAACCCTGGCATATGGAACGAGGTACTTTACCTAAAAAAATATCCAAGCGCAATAAAGAAACCAATAAATGGGTGAGAAACAAAGATGCCAATGATGACTTCAACTCCAGTCAGCCTGGAACTTTTTTAGGCTCACGAGTTGCTATGGGAGACGCCCCACGAGACGGGGAGGGCTCAGACATAGAAGAACTTGGAAAAACCAGAGCACAGAGATTAGCGAGGACCAACAACTCCAGACAGATGAACAAGAAAAAGTAGAATCTAATGTGGTGGTAAACATCTCATCCTATACATTGACTGAACATGAATTGAAAGCCCTGAATAGGGGACTGTCCTTTTGCCCACAGGCTAAGCCTGATTGGTTCCAGTTGGAACTGGACTTGAACCGCCTCCTCAGGAACTTAAAACTGAGGGTGTGGTTCGACTCCGGTCCCACTGGCGCTATGAATATAATGAAGTTAGTAATCCTGATGGTCAACTTACTTTGAAACAATTTGATTTACATTTAAAAAGTGATTTTGTTCCACTTGTCAATTCACATGCCTTGGAGTGTTTTTCGGAGGCGGTTAAGAGAGATGTAGCTATGTTGAGGAAAAGAACTCAGTCTAGTATGTATATGAAGCCAAACATTTCGACACAGGAAATGTCTGCATTGGAGGGTTTGTCCAGTAACCCCGATCTCACCATCAAGCCCGCGGATAAGGGTGGTGGGATCGTGGTGATGGACACCACTCAATATATTAATGAGATACAAAGGCAATTGAGCGAACCTGGTGTCTATGAACCTTTGGTCAGGGACCCCAGATTCGACATTGCAAGGAAAATAGATGTACATTTGACTGTTGCGATGCAGAATGGTATTATTGACAGACAACTTAAAGAGTTTTTGGTGGTGAAGTCCCTGGTTACACCCACGATATATGTATTACCAAAGATACATAAAAGGTTGGTCGACCCTCCGGGTCGGCCGATACTATCTAACATAAATGTATTTTTGGGTAAGATATTGAGAAAATATGCCATGGGTGCAAAATCATATGTTAGGGACACCGGCGACTTCATCACCAAAATTAAAGGGATGCGGGTGCCTAGGGGGGCGATTGTGGCCTCCTTTGACATAGTGTCGCTATATACCTCGATCGACCATGGCAAAGGACTGTCGGCTGTAGCGGGGATGTTAGAACACTCAGAACACTCTGCTCCAGTACGGCAGTTTATATTGACATTGTTGGAATTGTCCTTGAGGAACAATTACTTTATGTTCCAGGGACAATTTTTTTTGCAAAAGATGGGCGCGGCGATGGGTTCTAATGCCGCGCCCACTTATGCAAACATCTTTGTGCGGTCATTTGAGGAACGTCTTGTCTATGTATCTCCCCACTTCAACCAGGTTTTGACGTGGTGGAGATACATAGATGATATCTTCCTCATCTGGGGTGGCACCATGGAGCAGTTGATGGACTTTCACGTATACTTGAACTCCCTTGACCGGGAGATCCAGTTTACGTTAACGGCATCGACTGACCGGGTGCAATATTTGGATACACAAGTATACATTGAGGATGAACAGATACATATGGATTTGAACATTAACGCCACAGATAAGAATACATTGTTGCATTTTACTAGCGGGCACCCAAGAAGGATGGTAGATTCTCTGCCGTTTAGTCAAATGCTTCGAGTACGGAGAATAGTTGACAAAGATGAGAATATGAGTTTAGCAATGAAAAACATGGAACAATCCTTTATAGATAGGGGGTACCCTAGAAGGTTAGTAAAAAGACATGCGGAAAGGGCCAAAAAAATGTCTAGAGATGAGTTGTTGACCCCCAAACAAAGACAGACTAGTGACAGACTGCCGTTTGTATCATCATATAATGAGTTGAGTCCCGATATTGAAAAGATAGTGAGGCGACATTGGGGTTTATTGAGTAGTGGACACCCTAATGTTGCTGCCTTTAAAAATTCGCCTATGATGGCATACAGAAGAGCAGGCAACATCAGGGATAAGGTAGTACATTCCAAAGTACCAGACAAAGGACAATTGAGACAGACGTTCCTTAAAACAAGGCGCACGGGCTCTTTCCCGTGTCTGGGATGTGTGAACTGTAAACAGATGGCCAAGGGATCGGTGTTCGCACATCCAGACACGGGCGAGACCTTTGACATAAGACATTATCTCACCTGTGATTCGTCATGGGTGATATATGTACTATGGTGCCCTTGTAAAAAATTATATGTTGGCGAAACCACTTGTGATCTAAAAACTAGGTTGAATAACCATAGACAATCTATCAGGAATAAGAGAAGAGATTTGCCCGTATCAAAGCATTTTGCTGAACAAAATCATAAAGAAAGCGATTTGAAATTTATGATTATAGACCATGTGAAACCATTGGATAGAGGAGGGGATCGACTAAGTAAACTAAAGAAAACTGAACTAAGGTGGATCTTCTGGCTGGATACCCTGAAACCTAAAGGGTTAAATGTAGAATTTAGGGTGACAGGAGGAATAGTTAGTTAGATACCCAGTCTACAGGACCTATGACCTGATGTTGTCTGCTCTCTGTATATGGTGAATTAAATGGAAGCTATAATGATCTGTTTATGTTAAAAATATATATTTGCATGGCCATGACTCTTGCCTATGCCGGGCATTGGATGGGGACGAAAAAGTGTGGGGTTATATGGAGGCATAATAATATTGCCCAAAAAAGTGCCTGAAAACAAGATGGTGGATATGGACTCGTGGAGGGGCGCGGACGATTTGACTGCGTGTCGACGCACACTTAGTATGGGCGTTGCGCTCAGACATGATCGACCGTGCGTCATCACGCTGGCTTCCACCCTAGAGGCGACGCATGACTGTTATATGCTGTGTCAAGGAAAGGGGGTTAGATACATGCGCAGTAAGGAGCAGTGGACGCGGATGAGTGGCGCGCTCCAATACAAGCAAAGACGCCTTCTCCCCATACTGTTGCGATCGACTATCAAGCCTGCGGCACGATAATATAGTCAAAGCCATTTTTAAATTGCACTGTTCACTTTATTGTATGCACTTGTATACACACATGTTGATGGATTATTACTGAATGTATCACTGATATGCTCTGATTTTTTCTTGGTGCGTATGTTAACAGATGGAATTAATTATCTGAATTGTAGCCCACCCACGAATGGGAGTGCACTAGTACTCTATTGGCCAATAATGGATTGGATCATGTTGTAGAGATGTATTTATTTTTGCACTATGCACTTTTATGTTCACTTGACTTGATAAAGGTCCTGTGAGAGGACCGAAACGTTGTCTTTGCCGATATGTGTGAATAAAATACACACTTTTTTTTACTTATATATATATATGTATATATATTGTAATTACACACCTATATTGTGCCATACAATGCTTACAATAAAATATATAAATTTTACTTAGCCTCTATTTCTGAAATGTTTCTGGCGGGATTTGAACTCACAACCTTCTACATTATATCCTAGAATCTTAACCACTACACTGGAGAGCTGCATGGTCAGTTTCCTAAAAAAAAAAAAAAAAATACATTTCATGAAGGTAGTGAGTTAAAAATCCCATCAGAAACTTCAAAAATAGAGGCTAAATTTGATTTAAATACACTCGAGCACACGCGATATTCTGCCAAGCACTACGATATGCCAAGCATAGCGATGCTCGAGCCGAACTGGTGTTCGGCTGAGCATGCTTGCCCAACACTAATAATAACCCCCAAGTCCTGACCTAGGCCTCTCACCCAGTTAAGCCAGTACTCTCTGCTCTGCACTGATGAGGGACAATCACCCCAAAACAGCTGTCTGCAGATGAGATGCTGGCTTATTTATTATTCAAGTCATCTCTCAAGGCCTAGTTAAAGGGTCGAACATTGAACATTGATAGCTGCCTTACATCTGGGGGCATCAGATAAGAGCTCATTTGCCTCCCTTTCTTCCCAAAATTCCAGAGGAGCATGTATAAGCCTCCTCACGCCGATTAAGGAGCTCTCCCCAAAGAGAGATAGTACCCACCAAATTCAAGGCACTTACTAATGTATTGTGGTTGTCCATATTGCCACCTTTGCTGGCTTGATTCATTTTTCCATCGATTTCTATGCTGCCTGTTTCCAGGGGTTATGGCCACTGCTGCAGTGCAGATATAATGTGGCTGGGGCACCGTCCTAGTAACCAAAGAGGCAACCACCACTGCTGATTGCAAGGTGGTCATAACCCCTGGATACGAGCAGTGTATAATGTGATGGAAAAATGAATCAAGCCAGCAAAGGGAGCAATATGGATATTCACAATACATTAGAAGGTGTCTTGTATTAACTTTCTCTACATGATAAATGCCGTTTACAGAAATGAGACAACTCATTTAAGTGTCATGTGATACTTTGTGAAATAAACTCTCTGAATATATTACTTTGAGCTTTAGCCATCAACAGCAGGCACTACCAAAATGGAAGACGGGATCATAAGGATCTTAATCAGGAACAGAAAGCATAGACAATAGCGGCAAATGTAGGATGGTGTCCTCAAAGTCAGTAATTCTGGCTGTGAAAAGTCAGTTAAAGTATTACAAGACAAAGGGACAGCAAAGTCAAGAGGTCACAATTCAGACAGAGAAGATTGCTAGTAGTAGGGAAAGACCACTATAACTAGCACCAGGGAACTGCAAGAAAGCCATGTTATGTAATGGCGCTGGGTGTATTGGGTATAAAGCCTGAAGAAAGGTGATGTAAGTAGATGTGTCAGGAGACCTTGCATGCTGAAGCCCTGAGTGGGAAGTTGCACTGATCATACAGTGAGAGTGCACATACAGGTAAGTAGTAACAGTCGGTGTGTGATATCATAGTGTGCACTAGTAGGAACACTCACATAATGTGCACAAGGGGCTGTGTACTGTGGAGCTAACATTCTACATTTGTGTTGTGAACTTTACAGAAAAATGTTTGCATGTGAAATGTTTCCTGTAAACCATTTCCATGGAGTAAGTTACTGAAGCACTTAACTACAAAGTAAACTGTAATCCAGATGTGCGGCTGAAGGCACGCACAGGGTGATTTATTAGTGGTAAACTAAGGATATTACAAGCCAACTGTACGAAAAGGAAAACGCATTATTAATGTATCCGTGTGGAGGATAATCACAAAGGATGTCTTTAACCCTCTCCTACACTTCTCCTGAGTATTTGCTATTGGAGAAGGAAGTTTACATTCATAGGAAACGACTTCTGCAAGGTCAGCAGTTTGGGTGCCAAATTTTTGGATATTCACTATGTGCTAGAGCACAAAGCTAAAATATTTAACCGGGTTGTCCAAGATAATTAAAACATTTCAGACAAGCACAAAAATGGTTTAAAATAATATATATATAAATATATATATTTAAGGCAGCCTGTAATTGTGGGCGGAGCGCCCTCCTGCATTTAAACCCCCGGCTACAAGCAGGAGGGCGCCCGTTCGTTTCAGTTCCGCCCGTCCGTGACGTCACTTCCGGTTTCGATACCTTCCGTGACGTCACTTCCGGTTCCGCGTCCTCGAGGAATCCAGACCGCGGCGCCTCCTGTAAGTGGTCCCGGCTGGGTAGCTGAGCCCTATCATCAGTGCATGCACCACCGCTTCTCTCCCCACGGTCATAGCAGGTCCAGTCGGCGTCTCCTGCGCCCACCCCCCTCTGTCGGTACGGCAGCACTGGGGCCTAGTTGACGCCGCGGTCCTCAGGTGAGGGACAGGTTCCCTGCAGATATGGACTCCAACTGTCCTGTCAGGCGGCGGGATCCCGGTCACCTCCTGTCTTCCTGGGCTTGCGCCGCTCCTGCTAGCCATGTCTGGTCCTCCAACGAGCACCCCAGCTGTCCCTGTCACTCAGGGTCAGCATGGGGGGGGGCCAGGCTTTTCCCGGGGAGCTTGGGGTGGCTAGCAGGCGGCTCGGCGTGTCACAGTCCTCTGCCAGCCGGCCCACGGCGGGAGCCGCTCCTCGGTTCCCCACAGATCAGGGGGTGGGTTCTGCCGGCCTGCGGCGGCCTCGACCAAAAAAAAAAAAAAAGGGAGGTGCCTAGTGTCTCCAGGGCACTGGGGTCGCAAATCGCGCAGGGTACGTTTTGTTTTATTCCAGGGTTCCTTCATTACGCAAATTCCTGGAATCAGTCAGGGGCCATACGTCCCCTGAACCGCACAGGCGCTTGTGTTTTTTGTGGTATTTCTTGAAGCACGCTGGTGCTCTGGCTTCCCTGAATCGCTCAGGTTTTGTTCCCTGTTTCGCTCAGGTGTCATGTTTCTCGGAATCTCAGGTTTCACGTTTCCAAATCGCATGCGTCATGTCTTCCCTGAATCGCTCAGGTTATGTTTTCTCCAAAACGCAGGTGTCATGCCCCCAAAAATCGCATGTGTAATGTCTTCCCTGAATCGCTCAGGTTATGTTTTTTCCAAATCGCAAGTGTCATGCCATGTCTTCCCTGAATCACACAGGTTATGTTTTCTCCAAATCGCAGGTGTCATGTCCCCAAGAATCGCATGTGTCATGTCTTCCCTGAATCGCTAAGGTTATGTTTTCTCCAAATCGCAGGTGTCATGTCCCCAAGAATCGCATGTGTCATGTCTTCCCTGAATCACTCAGGTTATGTTTTCTCCAATTCACAGGTGTCATGTTCCCAAGAGTCGCTTGTGCCATGTCTTCCCTAGGTGGCTCAGGGCTCAGGTTCCCTGAATCACTCTGGCGGCTGCCTCCCCTTAGTCACTTAGGGGTAACGTTCCAGGTCTGGTGTGTTCCCTGAATCGCTCAGGTCTGGTGTGTTCCCTGAATCGCTCAGGTCTGGTGTGTTCCCTGAATCGCTCAGGTCTGGTGTGTTCCCTGAATCGCTCAGGTTTGGTGTGTTCCCTGAATCGCTCAGGTTTGGTGTGTTCCCTGAATCGCTCAGGTCTGGTGTGTACCCTGATTCGCTCAGGTCTGGTGTGTACCCTGATTCGCTCAGGTCTGGTGTGTACCCTGATTCGCTCAGGTCTGGTGTGTACCCTGATTCGCTCAGGTCTGGTGTTCCTGGTTCACTCGGGTATCAGGTGCTCCCTGTTTCGCCAAAAAATAAATAAAAAAATAACAATTTTCAACAGGTTGTCTCCCCCGAGGTAGGTAGTCTGAGTCTCGCGGTTCCCTTCGCGCCATAGGGGCCGGTCATTCATACTCATCGCCGGCTCTCGTTCCAACACAACTTATTTCTCCACGTAAACAGAGCCTCATGCCTCCAGAGCTTCAAGCAAGCTTCTATCGTGTCGCCAGGCTCCTCCTTGTGCAGGTAGGTTCAGCAAGAGGTGGCTGTTGCACCTTGTGCCGGCGTCAAGCATGTCTTCTCACGAGCTTCCATTCATAGGTTTCTGCTCACCTCTGAGAATAGTAGCGTGAGTCATTCGGGTAAGTATCGATTAAAACACATTTCCGTACCAACCCGTCCTCTGATGGGTGTCGTCTTGTTGTCCGTAGGGGGGGAATTTTTATTCATCTGTCGTTGTCATGCCTCCTCAGGCAGCGTAAAGATGTCTCAGGCTCCAGAAACAGACGATAGCCTATCTTTACCCGGGACTTCCGTGTCAGGGCGCGCCAGCAACCCCTCTCTGCGAAGCTGGACCATCCCGAAGCTCATCGCAGAGCTCAACAGGAGGGGAATCCGTCATCCCGCTTCCGCGAGGAAGGCGGAGCTGTACCGCCTCCTGATGACAGAACCAGAGGGCCCCAACGACCAGCCCTCTCTGTCGTCTATACAGCTGTCCATTCTGCAGTTGCAGGCTACCATTGGCAGCCTGGCAGGTTCAGTGGCAGACATACAGACCAGGATGGGGGAATTGGAGTCCTGGCCTCCGGCGGCACCACCTTCCCCACCCCCTCCTGCCTTGCCTTCCACGTCTCAGGACGCAGCTCCAGGTACGGTCCGTGCCAGCCCCCAGATTGCCCCCTCGCACTTCATCCCCGAGAACCTGAAACTGGACATTCTGGCAGGGAGGGACGTCAACCTGGCGTCCATTCTCATTGCGTCCCAGGATGTGTCAGAAAACAAAGTGATCAGTTGCGGGGAGGTCTTGGTAGTTCTCAGGGCCAAGGACGCCCGACTGAACTGAAAACTATCGATTCCTGAGTTCATCCTGGCTTTTAGCCTCTATAGGGACACCATATGTGGCGTCCAGCCACAGAGGCGGGAAGAGATGGACTCGTACTTGTACCAGGTCACCGACTTGGGGTACAAGTACGGCGGGACCAACTTCTACGATTACCACCGGTCTTTCTCGGCCAAGGCAGCCGCAGCCCTCGCCCAATTTCAGTTCCGCACGGACTGGGCCAATCTAGATATGGAGCTGTTTTGTCGCCATTTTGCGGGGTTACAGGCTCCAACTTGCGCAGCGTGCCAGTCAATTCAGCACACCGCCGACTGGTGTCCCAACCTCCCCACCCCGGCCCGAGAGGGTTCCTTGCCAGGCCCCTCTGACACCCAGCGGTTCCAGGGCTCCACCAATAAACTGGGTAGGCCCATCACATACCTGGGGCAGAGTCAGGTGTGCAATAATTTCAACGCAGGGGGTTGCAGTTTCAATAGCTGTCGCGCATTGCACATCTGCTCCCTTTGTTTCAGGGCCCATCCCCGCCCCAGCTGCCCCAAGAGACAGCGAAAGAACCTATGACTGACCGATGTTAATGTCGAGCTCTAGGGCGTCCTATTGCAAAACCACCCCGATCACCAAGCCGTCCAGTTCCTGCTCACCGGTTTCGAAAGGGGTTTCCATACGGGCCTCATTGCCCTCCCCCAAGTTTCCTGGGAGGGAAGGAACCTGCAGTCAGCTTATCAAGATCCGGCGGCGGTGGCCACCCTCTTGCAGGACGAGGTCCGGAAGGGTTTTCTGCTGGGCCCGTTCGAGGCCATTCCCTTCAGCACTGTCACGGAAGGTGTACAGGAAACAAGGAAACACAAAATGAATAAACGACTGACTGGATCCAAAACTAAGGAGCAAAAAGGGAGACCCCTGCATCAGACCTGGCTCTCTCCCTGACTGCTCAGCCTATGCGAAAATCCCAATGGTAGATGATCGCATATCCTCGTACCTCGACTGTATAACACCTGAACACCCTATAATAGTGAGGGGACACGACCACCGGCTCCCTACACTAGATACGGAGGGAGTCAGGGTCACCTGGGATCCAGCAAACAGAAAAACACAAATGAATGCGCAACACTTATCTTGTAGAAGACTGAGAAGTAGGATCAGCATGCACACACACTCCAGGAAGTAATATAAACCGCAAACTGATGCACTATGGGGAGGGATTTACAGGTATGCAATCAGTACAACTACATGACAGCTGAGAGAGGCTAACGAGATGAGGAACTGAAAGCAAAACAAAGGAAGCTCAAGGAGGAGGTTCTGAAAGGCATCTGTCAGAGCTTCTCAGATGTCTGGTGGTGACAAGCACTTGGAGGATAAACCCGATTGGTTTGGTCTCCAAGCAGGCCTCTAATAAAAAGCGTTTAATTTATGACTTGTCGGCTCCACACATGTCACCTATCCCCAGCCTCAACTCCCTGATACCGTCAGAGGAGTTCTCCATGTCATACGCGTCCATTGATGAGGCCATCCAGTACGTCCTGCTGGCCGGGGAAGGGGCTTGGCTGGCCAAGGCCGACATCGCGGACGCCTTTAAACTACTCCCCATCCTTCCCCAGTTGTAGCAGTATTACGGGTTGCGTTGGGCGGACGGGTACTATTTTGCCAACCGGCTCACCTTTGGGTCCAAGAGCAGCCCGCGGCTGTTTGACAGGTTCGCCTGTGCGCTGCACTGGATCCTGGTCCACCACGGTGGTCTGGACATGGTCATCCATTATTTGGATGACTTTCTGATCGTTGAGAGGCCCCAGGGTTCCCCCTCGGGGTTGGCAAGCCTGCTTCAGCTATTCGCCAGTCTCGAGGTCCCTGTGGCGTCGGCTAAAACAGAGGGTCCGGGCACCAGGGTCACCTTCTTGGGCATCACCCTGGATTCGGTCCGCATGGAGGCCAGCCTCCCCGCAGCCAAGCTGGCCAAGATCCAGTCCGCCGTCTCCTCCGCGGCCTCTTCCAGGGTCTTGTCCAAGCGGGAGCTCCAGTCCCTGCTTGGATTCCTCAACTGTGCTTTCAAGATCATGCCCCAGGGCAGGGCCTTCACTTCCCGGCTCCTCAGTCTCCTCCCGACAGCCCCGGATCAGGACTCCACCATCCAACTAGACGGACACGCCATGGCGGATCTCCAGATGTGGCAGGCTTTCCTGGCCGGGTGGAATGGTATCTCTTTGTTTGTACCATCCTCGGATTCAGCGTCCCCCACGGTCTTCACCGATGCTGCGGCCTCCTGCGGGTTCGCTGCCATCTTCCATCCACAGTGGTTGGTCGGCGGTTGGCCGGTGGATCTCATATCCAAGAATGTGGCCATGAAATCCTCCCCGCTGTTAGAATTGTACCCAATTGTGGCGGCGGCCCAGGTGTGGGGTTCTCTCTGGGCTAATAGGTCGGTTATCTTCCGGACTGACAGCCAGGTCCTAGTAGAGATCATATCTAAAGGGAGGGCAAAGTCTCCCAGGATCATGTCCCTTTTGCGTAGACTTGTGTGGCTGTCCTTGTCTTTCAATTTCCATATCGTCCCGGTCCATATTCAGGGGGCACAGAACGTAGCAGCGGACGCCCTGTCTCGTTTTAATTATGATGTCTTCTTTCAGGAGCTCCCAGAGGCAGACCCCGTCGGTGTTCCAGCTCCGCCGTTCAACTCCCTCCTGTTGGACTAGAGCCCCTGATAGCGTCTGCACGGTCATTGGTCCAGTGCTCACTAGCCGCCAACACCGCCAGGAACTATGACGCCGGGTTCAGAGTTTTCAGGGAGTTCAGTGACACCCATCCCCGGGGGGAGGTGGACGAGGTCACGTTCATCATGGCTTTAATAGCCTATTGCCATACGCACCAGCACCTGTCAGTCAACGCCATCAGGCTGTATTTGGCCGGCATTAAGCACCACCGGATGCTCGGCGACCCCTCTGCCAAATCCATATTTTCCAATCAGGCCATCAAAGCCACCCTCAGGGGCATTCCGAAAGCTAGCACGGTCTCCCTAGATGGTCTCCCTTTTGGGCAATTGGCAAGCATCATCACCAAAGCGGCCATGTACCTAGGGTTCTATGGGTTCCTTAGGCCCGGGGAGTTCACCTGCGGCACGGTTAGTCGAGCGACCCTGCTCAGGCGACATCTCACCTGGCACGCGGACCACTTCATACTGTCCATCCCATCTACCAAGACCAACCAGGCAGGTCCTCCCACCGAGGTGGAGTTTTTCCCTACGGCAAACTGTTGGTGTCCTGTCGAGGTGCTACAGGAGCTTCTGGCCTCCCTCCAGTCTTCCGCAGCAGACAAACCATTGCTCCCAGTTAATGGTAGGCCCCTATCTACGACCCAGTTTGTCTCCAATATCCGCACCCTGGCAGCAGGACTGGGTTATAACCCCAGCACGATATCCGGGCACTCTTTTTGCATAGGGGCCGCGTCCGCAGCGTCCAGTCATCAGGTTCCGGCGCACGTCATCCGCAGGATGGGTCGATCCTGCTACGCAAGGTATATTCCCAACCCGCGAGTTGAGATCTCCAGAGCCTTCCGTTCACTGGCTTTATAGGCATCACCATGTTCCAATAAATACTTGTACCCTACACCGGGTCAGTTCTCTTTTTGCCCACTTCTCTAGGCCTTACCTCGTCCCTGGCGCCGGGCACACTCCAGCCAGTCAGGTTAGGGCAGCACATAGGCATGCCTATTCTGTTCCTCGGTTAGCTCCTACCACAAATATTTAAGGCTGCTTGCAGCCTGTATTTGTGGGCGGAGCGCCCTCCTGCATTTAAACCCCCGGCTACAAGCAGGAGGGCGCCCGTTCGTTGCCCCTCCCTCCCATCCCCTTTCTCAGTCATTTCCTCCTGGGTGGCCCACTTCTCTAGGCCTTACCTCGTCACTGGCGCCGGGCACACTCCAGCCAGTCAGGTTAGGGCAGCACATAGGCATGCCTATTCTGTTCCTCGGTTAGCTCCTACCACAAATATATATATATATATATATATATATATATACACACGGTATATATTATACCTTTCTACAAAGTTATCTGTGGGGTCCAGTTCTCCTGCCACTGTTTAAGAATTTTGTGCTTGAGAAAACGATTTTAGGGCTTGTCTGAGATTTTTAAAGGGAATCTGTCAACACAATCTTAGACTATTAGCTGCAGTACCACATGAGTAGTGGTGCAGATAAGGACACCAGATCACATTTTGTTTTATTTTCCTACTAAGCCAGTGCTCAAAACTCTAATGTACATGTACAGAAGATGACATTGAGTACCTTGTACCTTGTTGTGCCTCCGACCCTGGCAAAAAGTACCTGTGGGGGTCAAAGAGTTGCTAACATTATGCCATCAATGTTTGTGCTAAGAAAACCCCTGCATGCAAAGAAAGTGCAATGCAGAACCAAGAAGTGTGCACAACCACAAAAAAAGGCATAAAAATTACTTGGCAAATATATACCCCCCAAATGGGGCAGAAAAAAAGCTGACTATGATGAGTAAGTTCTAATATATCTAATTAATCTAATATAGAAAGATAAAACTGACTGCCACTAACTGTTATAGGAAGTATCCATCAGTGGTAGAGGGGAAGGGAGAGCCGGGACCTTATGAATGTAAGGTCTTGCGCTGGGTACTGAACATCTCACACTTGGCTCAAGCTAGACCTGTTCAATACAGATTTTAGCAAAACATCTGGGCCATTTAAAGTAAGTGACCCAGCGTTGTGCTCAGAGTCTCTGAGTTTAGCAAGTTTAAGTGAGCACCTTTGCAGTACCACAAACGGCCTGCTGAGGGCCCCCTACATGTTAACTTGATTCAGTAAGTCTAAGCAAAGCTACAAACAATACATTGCATTACTGGAACCAGTTATGTGCAATGACAATCTCAGCGTTCCTAATTGACAAACTCGTATTGGCA
Source organism: Bufo gargarizans (assembly GCF_014858855.1). Classification (NCBI taxonomy): domain Eukaryota; kingdom Metazoa; phylum Chordata; class Amphibia; order Anura; family Bufonidae; genus Bufo; species Bufo gargarizans. The sequence continues at coordinate 144,342,512 of NC_058084.1, forward strand.
ACATCTTTATGTCTGAAAGTAATATGCAAGTAAAATTATTCCTAGAACTTATACTTTACTCAAATCATCTTTCATTTTGCATTTATTTTGTATTTTAGGGTACTTTTGCAGTTTAGATTGCTTTGTGAATAAGTAGAATGAAGAGCACCACTTAGAAGAAGGTGTTACTCTTTGTTTGAAGCAACCATTACAGACTAATTGTGCCTATGTTTCTTAAGTGTATAGAACATGAAAGAAAGGCATGTCATCTGCAGGGCAGCGATCTTAGAAGATGATAAATATGAATGAGTCACATTTCCTGAAGAGTTATTATTTGTGAATGGAATGACAACATGCAGGAGCATAGCTGGGGGTAGGGGCATGTGTCCTGCAGATACAGAGATAGAGCAGCAATCTCAAGATATCCATACCTTACAGACATACGCTTGTTCAACCAACAGTTATCTATCTTAAACCCCCATTAACATGACAGTTTGGTTTAGTATAGTGGGCATGTTTTCTGAATGGGGGAATGTAGAAAGCTGCTGCTAGACACATCAGATAGCAGTTTATCTCTCCAAGAAAAATGGATGAGGCATGTTAAAATCCAACTTCTCTTTCTAAAATCTGCTGTGAGATGAGTGGTGGAGAGACTTCGGTCCCATCTCTAACTGCCGTCGGGAGGTCTTCCCAGAAACAGTTGATGAAGTTCCCTACTTTGGGAGCTGGTAGGGAAGCAGGGGGTATAGCCGCCCAGTCTTCCCAGTTGTAGGATGGCAGATCTGGCTCTGCTTGTCAGGTAGGTTGGGGCTGAATGGAGCTGAGCAGGTGTTGGTAGATCTGCTTCAGCTCCCACTCCCTTGTTACCAGGTAGGTCATGTCTTTGCTCACCTCCCATCCATCAGCATTAACATGCATGCCCATCTGGTAGTTGTAGATGTCCCAAAACCTAGACTCCTCCGTGCTCCCGAGATCAATGTCCTCCTCTAAGGCCTCCCATAGTAACCCAGGTCCATCATAATCCTTCCCTTCGGGTAAGTCGTGCTCGACCATCCAGGGGGTATGTTGAATGACATGCCACCTTAGGGACCGGTAAGCGTCCTCTAGCTAAAGCTCCATACATACCAGGCTCTGGAGCTCTGTTACCCACTCGTCCAGGGCCTGCTCTCCCAAGAGACCCATCCGCATCACTACACGCTTCTGTAGCCGCTGCTCATAACTGGGGAGACTCTCACCTCGCCGCCGCTCGGCATTTTCCAGGGCATCATACCAGACTTCCTTTCTGTCTGCATCCCTATAGTTCTGGGTCCATAGTCCATATGAAGGAGGCTGGCTCTCAGACTTCTCCAGCAGCCCCAGTGATGGTTCAGTCCGTCACAGTCTTATACCTCAAAGTCCAGCAGATCCGATACTAGTGTTGGGTGCGAATATTTGAATCGCAAATATTAATCGCGAATATCCGCACTTTGAGAATTCACAAATATTTAGAATATAGTGATATATATTTGTATTTTCGAATATTCTAGATTTTTTTTTCATCTGAACCCATGATCCCGCCCTGCTTCTTGCTTGTGGGCCAATGAGAAGGCTGCAATGTCTTTGTCTGAACTTAGAAACATCCCTAGCAACCAATAGGAAAGTTGCTGCCCCTTACTATATAAGAACCTCCCCAGCAATCATTTTCTAGAGACTGAGAGAGACAGCAGTGTCATTGCTGTGCTCTGTGCTTTCCACTCATTACATTAGATAGATAGTTAGATAGCTTATATATATATAATACAGATAGTTAGTAAAAGATAGTCAGTGTAGGTTATATCCTGATATAGTGTAGCTATTGCAGTGCAGTGTGATAGGTAGTGTGATAGGTTCTGCTGTCCATACATACATGCTACAGACACAATGCTGTGATGTCACAAGTTCATAACAATACTTAGTGCACCAATCAGTAATATGTAGTCACGTATTACGTCAAAATATTTGCATCATTAGTGCTGATTAGCACAATCACTTGGAAAATGTAGCAAAAATGACCCACGCCTGTATTGCACGCGCATTACGATATATTACATTGTCAATTTTCACAATCAAGAAAATAATTGCAAATTCCTGAATATATGATGAATCGTCTACAAAATATTTGTGAAATATCGCAAATTCCAATATTGACCCTGCCGCTCATCACTATCCGATACATCTGTTGTTGTTTTTTCCCCAGTTTTTCCTGAATAAAGAAATTGATTTTGCAGCCCTGTGCTAAATGACCCTTGAATCCTGTAAATGTTTTAGTTCTGTGCATACATATATTTTAAGGTCCATCTGTATAAAATCCTGGACAACCCCTTTAAGATTTCTATAAATTGTAGCAAATGCAGAGAGGGCTTCTTCGTGCCACCCTACAGCACCAACACTCCATACCATCCTTCAGTCTGCAGTTATTCCCCTAATTTGCACAGTTCTACCCTTGAGGGCCCTTTACACGGGACAATATTACAGCAGAGAGTTGGGAAGGAAGCGCTCCTTCCCGACAATCTGCTGATCGCTGGTGGAGGAGATCACTGCTATTTAATGCAGCGATCTCCTCCAGAGATGGGAAGGAGTGATCACTAACGCCATAGTCTTCCCCATACTGACTTGTAGTTTGCTGGCAGAAGATCGTGTTTATATGGCATGATCTGCTGCTGGCAAACAATCATTTTTGTGTGCGCACAAACAATTGGATTACCCAATGAATGAGCGTTTCGCTCATTCATAGGGGAATCATCGTTACATTTACACCATCAGATCATCGCTAACGAGCATTACTATGAAGGCTTTGCTTGTTAGCATTAATCTGAGAGATTCTTGGCCTGTGTAAAGGACCCTTTACTCTGGTTGCAACTGCAACCTCTATACTGACGACCTCTAGCCCTTGTTTTTTCTTCATTGCTATACAAACCTGGAATTTGTCTGTACTGCAGAAACCTTTTATGCAATATATTTTTATTGAATTTCTACAAGGTCAAAACAAAGTGAAAACGTTTAGTAGTCAACAACACACTATTCATAAAAGTATAATACAGTAGTCTTCATGGCAGCACATGCGATCTGTAAAAGAAAAATGAAAACAACTTTAACTAAGGTAGTAGAGAAAGAGTCCAGGGTAAAGGATGATAGGAGAGTTGTTGATAAAAGGAGTTAGTGGCCTAGAAAGAAGCTATCAATCAGAAGGGTTAAATCATTTAGACAAAGGGAGAGATTTGTCAAAATTGGTGTAAAGAAAAAACTGACTTAGTTGCCCATAGCAACCAATCAGATCGGTCCTTTTATTTTCCAAAGTATCTCTGAAAAATGAAAATGCAATCTGATTGGTTGGTTGCTATGGGAAACTAAGCCAGTTTCCATTTACACCAATTTTGACAAATCTCCCCCATCCCTTCCCATCTACGACTATAGCCAATTGCCACACAATTCTTAACATAATATGTCAGTTTTACCCACTGGCAGACATTGGCTTTTCAACTGCCTTTGGCAGCCGCAGTTTGGGAACCCTGCCTAAAGGTTTCTAAATTTATGGCAAATTTCTTTAAAAAACAGCGCCACCCCAATCCATGCACTAATACTGTATTGACGTGATTGGGACTGAGTTGCAGTCTCAAACACACCACGTGCAGAAGTGTGCTGCAATTTTTAGAAATAAGCAACTATGTTTTTTTAATCCTGGACAGTGCCTTAAAATGATCATGGCATGGATATGGGGTAGAAATGAAAGTGGGCCAGATGTATAGACATTTGGATTGTATGAGAACTGCTTATTTTTCATGTGCTATGATCTTCTTGACTACTCAAATGTCAAAGTCAAGTTTCTTCTTGCCCATGTGCTGCACAGCTTGCAATACCTTTTCTGTTAATCACCAGAGTTAGTTCTGCGCTTCCTGTCTAGTTAAATACCAAACAACATCCCTTCCAAAAATCCAAACAGGAAACAGAATGGGAAACAAGTCACACAGGACTTCAAATTCAAGAACGGCAAACATAAGAATATTAAAGGCTTACCCTGTTAAATATAAACCGATAAAGGAACACTAAATAAAGAAAAAAAAAATACAACTTCTTTAATATCTTACTGTCCCTTAGTTTGTTCATTATTGGTCTATTATACTTGATATGTTATTACAATAAAAGCTGTGAGGAATATATAAAGAAGTCTTCTTGTGTCTGAAAGCAACAGCCATTTCTGCACTTTCCCACAAACTTATGCTTGGCTATAAGGCAACTGGTTGCAGAATGAGCTCTCCCCAACTGTTCTACCTGCCATAGAAGACCAGGAACACTAAACAGCTAATCCCTGCCTCCTCATCAGGAGGGAAACAAAGTCTGTGATTTCTGCAAGATATCTCCCAGGCAGTTTAATTCAGAACTGTGCAGACACTCGGACAGACTGACAAATACTGTGAGGAATATATAAAGAAGTCTTCTATATGTGTCTGAAATCAACAGCCATTTCCACAAACACTTTCCTACAAACTTGTGTCTGGCTGTAAGGCAACTGGTAGCAGAAGGGCTCTGCTCAACAGTTCTGCCTGCCATAGATGACCAGGAACACTAAACCCCACTCTCCAGCTAATCCCTGCCTCCTCATCAGGAGGGAAACAAATTCAGTGATTTCTGCAAGATGTCTACCACTATATTTCTGAACTCTGCAGATAATCCATCAGACTAACAAACACTGTGGTTTGATTTTAGTTTCGTTAACTTTTTATTATTATTTCCTAGGTATTGTAGTAAATAGATCCGCTTTTAGTCTTTCATTGTAACTAGAGATGAGCAAATTTCTTGAAAATTCGATTCGGCTTCTTTGCCGAAATTTACAAAAAATTTGCTTTGTTATGAATTACTTCGTCACAAAGTGCATTTTTTTTAAGTAGCGGGTGCAATTACAGAGAGCTGCGATACCAACGCCACCGTCATTGTACCCCTCAGATGTCGTGTTCATACATGATCGCAGCATCTGAGTGTAAAATTGAGCATAAAAACCATGAATTCAAACTTACGACCTCCATTTGCTCGCGATGGGCCGGCCACTGCCACCTTGCTTGAAGATCTCGGCCGAAATCCAGTGCGGCACAAGATTACATCATCGCGCCAGCTGGTGTGGTGACGTATGACTTAATCACGGCAGCTGGCCTGATGTGAAATCTCGTGCTGCTCGGAATTTCGACCGAGGTCTTTAAGCAAGATGGAGGCTGGCAGCCCATCTGGAGCAAATGGAGGCGGTAAGTTTGAATTTTTTTGTTTTTTATGCTATTTCAGGTTAAATCGATTTACTGACATGAAGCATGAGGAAATTCGGCTTATAGGCGAATCGAATTTATCCTGAAATTCGGATCGAATTCCACTTTTTGGGATTTGATTCGCTCATCTCTAATTGTAGCCTATGATATGAGCATGTAAATGTATCTAATAGCATGGTGGCTCAGTGGCTGAAACCCTTGTTTTGCATTCCTGGGGTCCTGCATTTGTATCCTACGAAGGGCAACATCTTCATGGAGTTTGTACATTCTTTACGTTTTGCATGGGTTTTCTCCTTGTACTCTGGTTTCATCCTACACTCTGAAAAGTCATAGATTTAAAGTGTTTCTATCATCAGATTTTGTGATATGTAGCTGACTGACATTAGCGATGTGCTAGTGTCAGCAGTACATAACAGTGTTATTTTTATACTTCTGTCTGCGGCCGTTCAGCAAAAAAAAGTACTTTTATCAATATGCTAATGAACCTCTAGGTGCTATGTGGGCGTCGATTCAGCACCTAGCGGCTCCATCTACTGACCATTTATGCCGCCCATGTCGTCCCTCTAGCCCGCCCCGCTCCTCTTCTGTATTCAGCGCAGGCGCAGTGAGGAAGCCGGCGCCAGGAGCACGTCGACAGTCACTGCGCCTGCGCTGAATACAGAAGAGGACCGCAAAAGCGCAGGAGTAGACCCTGAAGGTAGAAATACTCATACACCGTAACCTAGGCCCTGAAGACCCTGAAAGGACCTAGGAATGGTGGCAGGGAATGAGACTACTGGTCCCTTCCCATATGAAGGAACCAGCATCTCCCTAGACAACAACACATAAACAGCAAAATGCAAGACAAAAAGCACTTAGCTTAAAGCAGAATGGAGGAGCAGGAGATCCAAAGGAACAACACACCAGCTTAACCAACTCCAGCAGGAAATATCAACCGCATGGTAAGCAGTGTGAGTCAGAACTAAATAGGGCCTCAGTAATGACTAAAAGCAACACCTGACAAGAGGTGTAGTCATTACCAAACACAACACTGAAAGAAAAAAACGGAGAGACTGTCACATACCCTCACGTGCCACCAGTCTCTACGATCTTCTCACCTCTGTCAAGGGAGGGACCGTGACATGAAGGTATCTGTTTTGGTCCCATGTTAAATGTGTGTAGCGCCTCGCTAGGGGACATTACCACCTTTTTGCGCACCCACTATCTTTTTAAGGTGATTCTGTGTCATCATGTGCATATATTTCCATATCCTTCCAAATGTGCATGTATATTTCCTGATTTGCAACTGTTCAAGTGTAATGTACCTGGTTTACCAGCAGATGACGGCAATCTTGACAGAGCTAGTTTTGCTTAGAGTGGAACTTTCTAACCATTCTAGCCCTCTCTAGAGAGGAGGAGTTTAGTTAGTGAAGTCAGCCTTCTTGGGGACAGGTTGTGTAGAGTTCAGCGTACACCCTGTAAGTGGAAGGAGCAGGCCCTCCTGGACGAGCCTGCAGAAGTTCAGAGCAGCCCCTTCATGCGGAAGGCTGTGTGCCAGCCAGCAGAGCACCTTCTGCTCGGCTAGACACAAAGAAAGTGAAGTAAATAGCTTCAGAGTCAGGAGGAAAGATTCCCTGGATAAGATAAAGACAGAGTCAGACTACAGAGAGCTAAGTTGCAGCCTACAGCAGAAAGCAGAAAGGAAAAGTTCCTATTTAATCCAGCCAGCATAGCAGTGCTGAAGAGTTCAGATGCAGCAGAGCTGATTGTGTTTGCCAGCTCAAAATGTATGCCAAAATCTGCTGATGACTAAGACAAAGTTGGAAGATTGTTTCCCTGATGCAAGTTTATCCAAGTAAAGCTGTTTCAACTCTAATACAAGTCTGGACTCAATTTATTCAGCAAATCTCTCAACTGTTAACTCTATTTGCAATGCTGCGGACGACCACGCTTGGGGTTCCAGGATATCCAGGTAGGAGCACCATTGACAAGTGCAAAAGCCGCACCTAAAGGGACACAATAGGCAACCCTTACACCACTCTGGCATTCCTACACCTGGGTTTCACCATCGCCTTCTACGTAGGGCGACTTAGTCCCTCGTTGCTGAAATGCAACTGGTGTCATTACAAAAACTCTAAAAACTCTCATAACACCTGTAGAAGAGACCCCTGGCATGGGACCTGCCCACTGCATGTGCCCGTATTGCTGAGAAAAATTAGTTTTTAATATATGGAAATAAGACTCAAAGAGTAACAGGGGCATTGCCATTACAGCTAGAGGCTCTGCCCTCTCTGCCACTGCTGCATCCTCCACACATTGATTGATAGGGCCAGGCAGGTGTTATGATTAGGGATGAGCGAATCGACTTTGGATGAAATATCCGAAGTTGATTTGCATAAAACTTCATTCTAATACTGTACGGAGCAGGAGCTCCGTACAGTATTAGAATGTATTGGCTTCAATGAGCCGAAGTTTTTGGTTAACTTCATAAATTAATTTGTACTGTAAAAAAACATTTCCCGAACTCGGATTCGGTTCCAAGGTACCACAGTATTAGAATGAAGATTTATGCGAATTGACTTTGGATGTTTCATCCAAATTCGATTCGCTCATCCCTAGTTATGATGTTTTCACTGTCAGTCAAAGTGCAAAGGGCGCAGCAGTTGCGCTGAGCCTCTAGAAATAATGTCAACGCCCCTGTTGCTCCTAGATGCTCATTTGCATATATAAAAAACTTATATGCTGGCACATAAGAACATGGGACCAACACAGATGCCTTCAGCTGCCAAGTGCACATGTAACAGGTTACCCAGTTTCATAGGTGCAAATCTGCTGACAGATGCCCTTTAACCCCTTCCCAACCAGTGCCGTAATAGTACTGCGCTGCGAGAAGTGACTTGCTGACCAGCGCCGTACCACTATGGACAAACACCCGGCCCTAGGGTGGCCACTGGCTTCACCCAAGAAAGCCAGACCTCACTGGCCACGCCCTCAATCCAACAAACCACGCTCACCTCCGCCCCGGGGGGGGGGCGGAGGTGAGAGGGAAGAACTTGTGGAGGGGCCAGGGTTGTTCTGGAGGGGCTGGGGGTGTCATGGAGGGGCGGAGGGGGGGGGGGGGTGTACTGAAACCAGTCCCCCTACACAGTAGTTATTAACCCCTTTCAGCAGTCACCCCTTCAGTGAAGGGGGGACTGCTGGGGTTAACCGCCTCCGGACCGCCTAACGCAGGATAGCGGCCCGGAGGCTGCTGTCCCAGGCACAGTCACGCATATGTGCATCATCTCGCAAGACGCGAGATGACGCGCTTAGCCGGCCCGTGCATGCGCATCGCGGGCCGGCAAAAGTTAGAGGGGGGTCATGTCATCAGCTTGCCAGCCAATGATCGTGGCTGGCAAGCTGATGATTTAAAAAAAACGAATCAGAAGCCAGTTAACACATTATATTTGTAAATATAATGTGTTAAATGGATTCTCTGCTCCTCTGCTGGTCCTTTTCGTCGGTTGGTCTCAGCAGAGGAGCAGGCATCACAGTGAGTACACACCAACAGCACACTTAGCCCCAGATCACCCCCCATCACCCCAATTAACCCCTTGATCACCCCTTGATCGCCCCTGTCAATCACCTAGTGAAAGGAAAAAGGTGATCAGTGTAAACTGTCACATTTTTTTTTTCACTGGTATTGACTGATAGGTTTTAGGATAGTTTAGGCCCCTTGGTTTGTCGATCGTTTAGCACCCAGCCCACCGCACTGCAGTCACTGATTCGCTGATTAGCGTATCGCTAATCAGCATTTGTACTTTTATAGTATCTGTAAGTGATCAAAACTGATCACAGTCAGATCTATAATAGTATTAGTGTCACCTTAGCTCACCCTCCACCCAAAGCGCAGTGTTTGCACGATCAGGCCTGATCAGTCGCCCCCACGTGCGTTCACCCACGCCCGCCCCGCCGCAGTGACAAATATTTAAATTTTTTTTGATCACAGCACAATCACTTTCCAAGCGCTGCGGTGATAAAAAAATCAGTTTTGATATTTTTTTATCAATCGCAGCGGCCTCCAGTACTTCGCTAGCCTCCCATTTCTACGACAGGCTTGCTTTTTTTCTTGGGTAGTCTCAGGGAATACCCCTAAATTTAGTAGTCCAAATGTCAAACAGGGGGTATTCTTCTGAAGCGGCCTACAGGCTTCTGGCCCAGTCGGATGAGGAATGGGAACCCTCATCTGATGAATTTAGAGGGTCAGAATATGAACCTGTAGAAAGCAGTGGCAGTCTGACACAAAGTTCAGACGAGGAGGTTGAGGTCCCTGATACCACCAGGCGTACCCGGCCCCGTGTTGCTAGACCACAGGTTGCGCAGGATCCGCTTCAAGGGCAGCAGAGTGGGGCTGGTGCTGTCGGATTACGTGGTGAGGCATACACCTAGTACCAGCACTGCCGTACAACATGGTGAAGTGGCGAGCACCAGAAGGGCAGTTGAAGCTGGTACGGTGGCACGTGCAATAGTTACCCCGTCGCAGCCACCGCACAGACAGGCCCGTAGACCCCCTAGAGTCCCTGAGGTGCTGGCAAATACTGATTGGCAGTCCCCAACTTCAGCCGCTCCATTAGTTCTCCCTTTCACCGCCCAGTCTGGAGTTCGGGTTGAGACAGCTCAGATCGGTTCGGCCCTGGGATTTTTTTAGCTGTTCTTGACTGCGGAGCTCTTGGACATAGTCGTGGCAGAAACAAACCGGTATGCCACTCAATTTATATCCGCCAACCCGGGAAGCTATTATGCCCAGCCTTTCCGGTGGAAACCAGTCCAAGTTTCCGAATAAATTTTTTTTCTGGGCCTTCTCCGCAACATATTGGTCCACGAACCCAATTCATCACATGCCCATGTTCTCTGCTGCCATGTCCAGGACACGATTTGAGGCCATCCTGCGTTTCCTGCACTTTAGTGACAATAGCACCTCTCGTCCCAGAGGCCACCCAGCTTTTGACTGGCTCCACAAAATTCGGCCCCTCATAGACCACTTCAACCAGAAATTTGCAGATTTGTATACCCCTGAGCAAAACATCTGCGTAGACGAGTCCCTTATACATTTTACCGGACAATTTCAAACAATACATCCCAAGCAAGCGAGCCCGGTATGGGGTCAAATTGTATAAGCTCTGTGAAAGGGCCACAGACTATACCTACAAATTTCGGATCTATGAGGGTAAAGATCAGACCCTGGAGCCGGTCGGTTGCCCTAACTACCTGGGGAGCAGTGGGAAGACAGTCTGGGACTTGGTGTCACCCTTATTTGGCAAGGGGTACCATCTTTATGTGGACAATTTCTACACAAGTGTGGCCCTCTTCAGGCATTTGTTCCTAGAACAGATTGGCTGCTGTGGCACCGTGCGAACTAGTCGCGTGGGCTTCCCCCAATGGCTCGTTACCATCCATCTTGCAAGGGGGGAGAGGGCTGCCTTGTGTAATGAAGAACTGCTCGTGGTGAAATGGAGAGACAAGCGTGACGTTTACATGCTCTCCTCCATTCACGCAGACACGACAATCCAAATTGAGTGAGCAACCAGTGTCATTGAAAAGCCCCTCTGTGTCCACGACTATAATTTGCTCATGGGAGGGGTGGACTTCAATGACCAGATGTTAGCTCCGTATTTAGTTTCCCGACGCACCAGACGCTGGTATAAGAAGGTGTCTGTATATTTAATTCAATTGGCTCTGTATAATAGTTTTGTTCTCTACAGTAAAGCTGGGAGAACATGCTCCTTCCTCAAATTTCAGGAAGAGATCATCGAGAACCTCCTGTATCCAGGAGGTTCCGTGGCCCCATCCACCAGTGTAGTTAGCCGTCTACACGAGCGACATTTCCCCAGTGTCGTTGCCGGTACCTCAACCCAACCCAACCGAAAAAGATGTTGTGTCTGTAGCAGGAGTGGAATGAGGCGTGACACCCGCTATTTCTGTCCTGACTGTCCTGACCACCCTGCCCTATGCTTTGGAGAGTGTTTCCGGAAGTACCACACACAGGTACACTTAGCATAGGGATCACATCTCACAGGACAGGCACACAGGGCTATTAGGGCCCATTCACACAGAGTTGCTGCAAACCTCTCCTTTCACCTGGGACAAAGTGCATAATGTACTTCGCCACATCTTTGGGCGATTTGCGCTTTGCATATTGTCCCATGGGGAAGGAGAGGTTTGTCCTATAAAGGTAAAAAAAAAAAAAAAAAAAATCACCCTTAAGCAAAAAAGTTAACATTATGTTCAAAAAGTTAAAGTTTATATGTTCTGCTCAAAAGTTATTATAAAGTTAATAAATTTATTGCGTTGCGGCCTGTTTTTTTTTTTTTTTTTTTTTACCTTCCAGGTGGACCAACCGACTAGCTGCAGCACTGATGTGCATTCTGACAGAAGCATTGCGCTGCTGTCAGATTACACAAAAGTCGATTTATGCGGCGCTGCAAGACGAGATTTCTCCTCTGCAGTAAAAGATACGTTTGCCGAGGCATATGAGCTGAGGAGGCGGCGGTGTTCCTATGCTTTGGCAAACACTTTGTATATATAAAAAAAATATAAAATCCCGGCAATGATTTATTCATCCACATGGATTGATGTGAATGGAGAAATCGGGTTTGCCAGGGCATACGAGCTAAGTGGGTATGGATGTAGGGCGGAGCTCCTATGTCCCGGCAGACGCCTTTCCCCTCCATTTTTTTTTTTGGGCAGAGATTTTTTCATCCACATTGATCGATGCGAATGAAGAAATCTGTGCCGTTCATTTTTTCTTTTAGCCCAGAGGCTGAACGGAAAAAAAAAATCTCATTACCCGTATGCTCAATATAAGGAGAATAGCAGAAACTCCTAATGCTGGCCATATATGTAATGATTGCGGAGACCCTCAAATGCCAGGGCAGTACAAACACCCCACAAATGACCCCATTTTGGAAAGAAGACACCCCAAGGTATTCGCTGAGGGGCATATTGAGTCCATGAAAGATTGAAATTTTTGTCTCAAGTTAGCGGAAAGGGAGACTTTGTGAGAAAAAACAAAAAAAAGTCAATTTCCGCTAACTTGTCCCCAAAATTTTTTTTTTCTATGAACTCGGCATGCCCCTCATTGAATAACTTGGGGTGTCTTCTTTCCAAAATGGGGTCACATGTGGGGTATTTATACTGCCCTGGCTTTTTAGGGGCCCTAAAGCGTGAGAAGAAGTCTGGGATCCAAATGTCTAAAAATGCCCTCCTAAAAGGAATTTGGGCACCTTTGCGCATCTAGGCTGCAAAAAAGTGTCACATCATGTGGTATTGCCGTACTCAGGAGAAGTTGGGGAATGTGTTTTGGGGTGTCATTTTACATATACCCATGCTGAGTGAGATAAATATCTTGGTCAAATGCCAACTTTGTATAAAAAAATGGGAAAAGTTGTCTTTTGCCGAGATATTTCTCTCACCCAGCATGGGTATATGTAAAATGACACCCCAAAACACATTCCCCAACTTCTCCTGAGTACGGAGTTACCACATGTGTGACACTTTTTTGCAGCCTAGGTGGGCAAAGGGGCACACATTCCAAAGAGCACCTTTCGGATTTCACAGGCCATTTTTTACAGATTTTGATCTACTACTTCGCACGCATTTGGGCCCCTAAAATGCCAGGGCAGTATAATTACCCCACAAGTGACCCTATTTTGGAAAGAAGACACCCCAAGGTATTTCATGATGGGTATAGAGAGTTCATGGAAGTTTTTATTTTTTGTCACAAGTTAGTGGAATATGAGACTTTGTAAGGAAAAAAAAAAGGAAAAAAAATTCATTATTTTCCGCTAACTTGTGACAAAAAAATAAAAAGTTCTATGAACTCACTATGCCCCTCAGCGAATACCTTAGGGTGTCTACTTTCCTAAATGGGGTCATTTGTGGGGTTTTTCTACTGTCTGGGCATTGTAGAACCTCAGGAAACATGACAGGTGCTCAAAAAGTCAGAGCTGCTTCAAAAAGCAGAAATTCACATTTTTGTACCATAGTTTGTAAATGCTATAACTTTTATCCAAACCATTTTTTATACCCAAACTTTTTTTTTTATCAAGGACATGTAGAACAATACATTTAGCAAAAAATTTATATATGGATGTCGGTTTTTTTGAAAAATTTTACAACTGAAAAATGTCATTTTTTTGCAAATATTTCAATAAATTTCGATTAATACCAAAAAAAGTAAAAATGTCAGCAGCAATGAAATACCACCAAATGAAAGCTCTATTAGTGAGAAGAAAAGGAGGTAAAATTCATTTGGGTGGTAAGTTGCATGACCAAGCAATAAACGGTGAAAGTAGTGTAGTGCAGAATTGTAAAAAGTGGTCTGGTCATTAAGGGTGTTTAAGCTAGGGGGGCTGAGGTGGTTAATAAATACTGTGAATTGGGGACTGCTGAAAGGGTTTAATAACTACTGTGAAGACCATTCACAGTACAGTAGTTATTAACCCTTATTAGCAGTCCTCCATTCACAGTATTTATTAACCCATTTCAGTCCCCTCTTTACAGTCCCCCTCAGGTGCACTAAACCCTGCTCCACCTATGCAACTCATGATAGGGTAAGTGGCACAGTTAGAGCTGGGCACTGGGCAGTGGCAGAGAAGTGCTGTCATTGTGACTGGCAGCACCGCCGCAGCAGTCCGCAGCTGCACACCCGTGACAGTCCTGTCCCATCGCGATTCACGCTCCTTTGTTCCTAACTAGTTCCTGCCAGGCTCCAGCACAAACCAGAATTAATTGGCCGGTGCAGCTTGATTTCACATAACCGCGCAGCCAGTCACAGTGTGATCCCAACGTGGCCCTGCCTCCTTAAAGTGACCATGCCTGAGTGTTGCGGTAACGCCCTAAAAAGGAGGACTTGGCCTTGCGCCGGACGGAGGACCAGGAGTCTAAAAACCGGATTATCCGGCCAAAAACCGGAAGTCTGGCAACCCTACCTGGCATCCCTGCATAATCGCTCGGGAACCGGGGTGCGATTGTTGCTCTGTCGAACAGGCAGCCATGTTAACTAAGGGCTGGGGGAGGTATTTCCGCCCCCTGCAGCCCCGATCGTTGCTATTGGCTGGATTCCATAGACCGGCCCATTGCTCTGGCTGCGATACAGAGCTGCAGGTGGGCTGGGAGGGGGGGTCATGTGGCGGTGACAGGTGCTGAACTAGTCAGGGGGCTGGAACAACGCTCAAGCCAATGGCAGCGCTACAGTGGCAGAGGGAGCAGGAAGAATCCCTCTGTGCTCTATTTGCTTGCTGCGACTTGTGGTGCACCACCACAGCTTTCTACTACCTGTGAAAAGAAGAACATCTGGAACATCTGCTGCAGTGATTTTTTTTTTTGCAGCAGTTCCAGATCCCTAATCCACCTTCCCAAGCCCTAATCCCTGGTGTACAAAAAATAAATCAGTGCTAGATAGTTAGATATATCTATATATATATACATTTTAGGTAGTATTAGTTTAGATTTTTGTGCGCATTTGCGTGCGCGTGTACAGCGCCTGCTGAGTGCCGATCAGTACTGTCATTTTTACTGATCACAACCCTGCTAATTTTTTTTTTAATTTTTTTCTAGTAGGCGGGTTTTTTTCGCAAAATTTTCATATTAATTTTCTTATCTTTTTTTTTTTATTCTCTTTTTTTGCCATCCTTGCCTCCGATACTGTAGAGGGAAGGAGGATTATGCAAATATATGTTTACATGTCTTGGACAGGAATTCCTTTGATTCCTTTGTCTGTACAGCTCCTGAGCCTCAGGGGGCCAACTGGCAGTCATCTGTTACAGTTTGAGTGCATGCATTCCGTCACATGCACACGATGATGTCATATCCCTGCACCTTAGGTTGAGGAGGGGGAGGTGGGCTGCTTTTGGGCTTATATTAGCCCAAGCCAGAACAAAGGCTCTTTCTCTTGGAACTTGACCACAGAGACACATATGAGAGAGAAAGAGATGAACTGAGCAGCTCCATGGAGGAAGATGGGCTGAACAGCTCTATAAAGGAAGAGAGGCCATGGAGAGAGGCAGAGCAGCCCCACCTGCCCCTGGAGATGGCTGAGTAACCCTTTCCCTCCTTCATTGCAGTGCCACATACCCTGTATCTGTAATTAACCCTTTCCCTCAAGCATTGCAGTAACCCCTTTACTGCTGCCACCAATATTAACCCATGAGGTACCCCTAATACCCCTGCCCTGATTTACCCCTATTCACCCCTGACCTGCATGGTGTTCCCTGTAGTATATCTCTGGCCTGCATTGTATATTAACCATTGCAGTGCCACTAGCGTGTTTACCCTGTAGGGACAGAGTGTGTAGCCAGGTTGGGTGGGCTACTGGCCGAAGTATGTGTGTATGTAAATGTAATGTTTAGGTAGATTTATGGAGTGGAATTGTGTATTATATTGTACTGTGTGTAGTGTAACTAGGTGTTTATTGTAGTGCTATTACTGTTCTGTGGTGTGTGCGTCTATATGTGTATATATTTATAATCATTGATATATAAATATATCTAAATATAGCGTATTAGTAGACTGTAGACGTGTTATTGTATTAATAAATATACTTTATTGTTCATAATACAGTGTATAGTCTTTTATGGTCGCTGCCGTAGTAGCAGCAGTAAGTCGCATGTAGCTTAGTTCAGTGTAGAGTAAGGCAATCAGAGAGTGTTTTATATTTATTGTATAAATAGGCAGAGTCGTCACTAGACGACTCATGCCTATTTATGAATATTAATTATTGAGATTACCCAAAATATCAATAATTAATATTCCCCTTTTACAGATACTGAGACTGCCAGTGAGGGAGAAGAGGATGCCATTTTCCTCTATTCCTCTACCCCCTTATCATCATCTTATAATGAGGGACCCTCTAGGAGACACCCCAGAACAACAGCTGAGACAGCTCCCCATATGGACCCCACCCCCTAATGATTATCAGCCCCAAATTCCAGAGTTTGTGGGGAACTCTGGAATCCAAATTGACTGCATGGGCTTCACAGAAATAGATTTTTTTCAAAATCCATGTGTGCCAATTCAGGCCTGGCGGTAAAATCCATATTTTGCCTTTTTCCTACTGTGCACCCATAGAGCAGGCTACAAGCACATATGGGGTATTTCCTGAATAGGGAGAAAATGGGGAAACACATACCGGGGTGAATTTTCTCCTTTAACCCCTCGTGAAAGTAAAAAATTGGGGTCTGCTAGTAATTTTTCATTTTCACAAATGGGTGCTTTGAAATCCTTTAACAAGTATTTCTGCCTTCTGTGAGACACCTGTTTACTGAAAAGCACCCTATCCACCACTTAAAATGTTCATACGGGGGTGCTCTTTCCAAAATGGGGTCACTTCTTGGTGTTTTTAATTTCTGTGGACCTCAGGAATTTCCCATGGCACATGGCACTTAAAATCCATGTCTGCCAATTCAGGCCTGCCAGTAAAATCCATATTTTGCTGTTTGCCTTCTGTGGGCCATACAGCAGGCTACAAGCACGTATCGGGTGTTTTTTGAATGGGGAGAAAATGGGGAACACATACTGTAGTGCATTTTCTAATTTAACCCCTTGTGAAAGTGAAAATTTTGGGCGTAAAGTCATTATTTCTAGAAAATTTTTTACTTTTTCATATTCACAGCCAATTCCATGAAATACCCTTGGGGTCAAAGTGCTTACTACATGCCTTGAAAGATTCCTTGAGGGGTGTAGTTTCCAGAATAGGGTCACTTTTTGGGGGTTCCCACTGTAGGGGTGCATCAGGGTGTGTTCAATTGCAAGATGGTGCCTGTCAATTATTCAAGAGAAATCTGCCCCTCCATCAGCCATTTGGTGCTCCTTTCCTTCTGACCCCTGTGGCATGCCCATATAGCAGTATACAAGCATATATGGGGTATTGCCATAATCAGGAGAAATGGGCAACAAATTATGGGGTGTATTTTCTCCAGTTCCCCCTTGTGAAAGTGAAAGATATGGGTGTAAAGTTAATTTGTCTAGACAAAAATGTAATTTTTCATATTCACAGCCAATTCCATGAAATACCCTTGGGGTCAAAGTGCTCACTACATGCCTTGAAAGATTCTCCAGTTCCCCCTGTGAAAGTGGAAAATTTCAGCCTAAAGTCACTTTTGCGTGAAAAAAAGGTAATTTTGTCATGTGTTTGGGCCCAAAGTGCTCACTACATGCCTTAAAAGATTCCTTGAGGGGTTTCGATTCCAAAATGGGGTCACTTTTGGGGAGTTTTTACTGTAGTGGTGCATCAGGTGGTCTTTAATTGCAACATGGCACATGAAAATTATTCCTGTGAAAACTGCCCTTCAAAATCCATATGTTACTACTTCAAAATTGCCCTCTGCAGCCTGCTGTATGTCAATACAGCAGTTCACGACCACAAATGAGGTGTTTCTATAAACTGCCGAATCAGGGTAATAGATATTGACTTTTGTATAGCTGTTAACTCTTGCTGTGTTACAGGAAAATATGGATAAAAAATGGAAAATCTGCAGAATATAGAACATGCTGCGTTTTTCACGCAACGTAGAACTGATGAGTGAAAAGTGAAATGGGTCAGGATTCAGTGTGGGTGCTATGCGTTCACGACACGCATTGCATCTACGAGGAAAACTCACTTGTGTGAAAGGGGCCTTAATAACTGAATTGGTCCTTTAAAAAAAAAGTTTTTTTGAAAGTTTCAGGAAAATCTAAAAATTGCATCTAAATTTCAAAGGCTTTTAACATCCTAAAAAAATAAAATGACACTTACAAAATGATGCCATCATAAAGTAGACATATGGGGAATGTTAAGGAATACATATTTTATGAGGTATCACGTTTTAAAAGCAGAGAAATTAAAATTTAGAAAATTATGAATTTTTTGAAATTTTGGGAAAATTTGGGATTTTTTCATAAATAAAGGTAAAATATATTGACCCAAAATTATGACTGTCATGAAGTGCAATGTGTCACGAGAAAACAGTCTTAGAATGGTTTGGATAAGTAAAAGTGTTCCAAAGTTATTGCCACATAAAGTAGCGCATGTCAGATTTGCAAAAAATGGCCTGGGCAAGAAGGTGAAAACTGGCCCGGGGTGGAAAGGGTTAACCATTTGGCATTTATATTATGAACTCGCAAATGGGACAGGAAAATATGTGTATTAAGACATTCCGTGTAGAGTTTGGCGCTACAGAGATGAATAAAATAATAATCATGTCTAGTAGAAACCATAATCATTAATGAGAGATCTCTGCCTTGTCCGCTGTGACATGGAGGGTTTGATTGACTATAGGAAAACATCTGTCTAGGTAATTAATTATGCAAACCGCATGTCTTAAGTATTACATGCATCAGCCACAAGGGGGCCATTAGCTAGCTAAATTCCTGAATTCCCTGTATTACTATGAGGTATAGAGACTGCTGTCCTTTCTTATGAGACAGCTGGTTATGTAAAGCTCAGTATGAATCATTTTGCAGTCACAAGAGGAATAAGAAAAGAACTGTCCTTCCTCTCGCAGAAAGTTAACTCTCTAAGCATCACCTCTAGCTTAACCTCACCGTGACTCCATTGTTACCATATTCCTTCCAGAATTCCTATAGGAGACCTTGACACATTTAGGCTAATTACATTCAGCCTAGTGAAACGTAGCACTTTTTTTTAGCATTATTTTGTGTGTTTCATTGGAGGCTATTCTACAGTGACCTATTCCATTTCATTTGCTGCCTATGGCAGCTACAGTATATTTAGACATATTTTGGCATTTTCTTATCTAGTAAATGCACACTACATGTTTGTACACATTTCTGTCTCTCCTAAGCAGTGTCTTTGTCTCCTGCGGTCTGGGTTCTCCCCAGCCTGGTCTACAGTAATCAGATAGAATGATTCATCTATCTCACAGGCTCCATTGTTTTTACTGAAAACAGATTCTGGTTTGTAGCAAGAACATTTCCAGTTTCCTGTTTAACCTTCAGAGACTTGACTTGCTCTTTCATCAAATAAAACAATGCGTTAAAACAAATTAGTGCAACGCGTAGTAATGGAACTGGTGCCATTCAAACAATCCAGTGTTTGCATGGATTGTCAGTCAGTTAGTGTTGAGGTCATATTGCTAGCAAAATATGAGATGAATGTTTGACCAGAAGAACTTGTAATTTCTACAAAGACCGGTTAAGCTAATTCTAGCTAAGGTTGATGGCATAAGGATTCTTCTTCCAAGGTAGGATACGGTTCACACATGAAAATGAAAGAAGACCGAGGGCTGGGTCCACAGGTACAGAGGGTACACGATGCCACACAGACCTGGACAACGGTTCTTACCCAGCAGTAAAGTTTACTGAGCAGCAGTAATGGATAAGTGGCTAGGCATATATAAACAGGATAACAACAGAGCATAAATCAAACAGTAACAGTAATACTGCCCAACACTAAACTAGCTATTGCGAAATATCCCCCTACAGTCCATAAATCAGGAACCTGAATGTTCCTGAGCGAGCTTTGTCTTTGAGGTGCACACTTAAGTATTGTGCAATGCTATTTGTAATCCAACAAAGTGAAGTCTGTATCTTGCCGCTTTCTTATATGTCCCCAAAGTGTCACTGGCGCAGTACAACGAGGTGTGATGCAGCAGAGCCGCACTTACAGTTCCTTGAGTAGTTTGGTAAGTTATTGGTACTTTTCCTTGATCCCCTGGTCCACTCCAGAACTGGACCGTACAGCTATGTGCTTCCCAAATTTGTCGCAGTGAATCTTCCCTCGGGGCTGTAGTCAGAATCGACTGTAAGACGAAATTCCTCTTCCAAGCTCCACAGCAAGTCCTTCCTCACTTCCTCAGCGTTACACAGACAGAGACTCATTCCTCTTCCTGCTCTGCACCGGAACTCCTCCCTTTCCTGGGGAGAGTGTGATGCAGCAACTGATTTGCCAAGTGCAGTCTCAAAACTGTAATTACAGTTCGAGTTCGCCATAACCCTTCTGAGAGTCCTAGCCTGCCCCTAAATTATCAGTATTTTGACTTTGCAAGGTAAATGTACATAAGAAATTTTCTCTATAGTAAAATTTAATGTAGATTAGTCCTTTGCTGCCATCTACTAACCAAATGAATTATAGCAGGCAATATACACTCTACATTCAATAAGATTGGTAAATCTTGCGTACACCCTTACAAAACCCACTGCAGACCCAGGCCAAAGACTTATGTACAACATCAGGTCTGGGACGAATTGTCGTATTTCAATGATGTCTTTTTCTGCCTACCAAGTGTTCCAGAAGACATCTGTCTTGCCCACAGCTAACCATACTGGTGCAAATCTACAGTCGTGGCCAAAAGTTTTGAGAATGACACAAATATTAGTTTTCACAAAGTTTGCTGCTAAACTGCTTTTAGATCTTTGTTTCAGTTGTTTCTGTGATGTAGTGAAATATAATTACACGCACTTCATACGTTTCAAAGGCTTTTATCGACAATTACATGTCATTTATGCAAAGAGTCAGTATTTGCAGTGTTGGCTCTTCTTTTTCAGGACCTCTGCATTTCGACTGGGCATGCTCTCAATCAACTTCTGGGCCAATTTCTGACTGATAGCAACCCATTCTTTCATAATCACTTCTTGGAGTTTGTCAGAATTAGTGGGTTTTTGTTTGTCCACCCGCCTCTTGAGGATTGACCACAAGTTCTCAATGGGATTAAGATCTGGGGAGTTTCCAGGCCATGGACCCAAAATGTCAACGTTTTGGTCCCCGAGCCACTAAGTTATCACTTTTGCCTTATGGCACAGTGCTCTATCGTGCTGGAAAATGCATTGTTCTTAACCAAACTGTTGTTGGATTGTTGGAAGAAGTTGCTGTTGGAGGGTGTTTTGGTACCATTCTTTATTCATGGCTGTGTTTTTGGGCAAAATTGTGGGCGAGCCCACTCCCTTGGATGAGAAGCAACCCCACACATGAATGGCCTCAGGATGCTTTACTGTTGGCATGACACAGGACTGATGGTAGCGCTCACCTTTTCTTCTCCGGACAAGCCTTTTTCCTGATGCCCCAAACAATCGGAAAGAGGCTTCATCAGAGAATATGACTTTGCCCCAGTCCTCAGCAGTCCATTCACCATATTTTCTGCAGAAGATCAATCTGTCCCTGATGGTTTTTTTGGAGAGAATTGGCTTCTTTGCTGCCCTTCTTGACACCAGGCCATCTTTCAAAAGTCTTCGCCTCACTGTGCGTGCAGATGCGCTCACACCTGCCTGCTGCCATTCCTGAGCAAGCTCTGCACTGGTGGCACTCCGATTCCGCAGCTGAATCCTCTTTAGGAGACGATCCTGGCGCTTGCTGGACTTTCTTGGATGCCCGAAGCCTTCTTAACAAGAATTGAACCTCTTTCCTTGAAGTTCTTGATGATCCTATAAATTGTTGATTGAGGTGCAATCTTAGTAGCCACAATATCCTTGCCTGTGAAGCCATTTTTATGCAGCGCAATGATGGCTGCACGCGTTTCTTTGCAGGTCACCATGGTTAACAATGGAAGAACAATGATTTCAAGCATCACCCTCCTTTTAACAGGTCAAGTCTGCCATTTTAACCCAATGAGCCTGACATAATGATCTCCAGCCTTGTGCTCGTCAACATTCTCACCTGAGTTAACAAGACGATTACTGAAATGATCTCAGCAGGTCCTTTAATGACAGCAATAAAATGCAGTGGAAAGGTTTTTGGGGGATTAAGTTAATTTTCATGGCAGAGAAGGACTATGCAATTCATCTGAACACTCTTCATAACATTCTGGAGTATATGCAAATTGCTATTATAAAAACTTAAGCAGCAACTTTTCCAATTTCCAATATTTATGCAATTCTCAAAACTTTTGGCCACGACTGTAGATACAGTTATATTATATAATTCTTCAAATATTTACCTTTTATCCACCAAAACTATAATTTTAGCATTTCAGCCTATTCATTTGTTTAAAACCAGCTGAATACAAAAATGTTAAAAGGGGTTACCTGAGTTATGTAAAAAAAATTAAAATAAAGCACTGTAAATCTGTATATATATATAAATATATATATATATATATATATAGGTTAAGCAAGTTTTAGGCAAAAAAAATATATATTTCTATATATATTTCTATATATATAGCTTTGTCCTGTCCCTTTGTTGACATGCAGTTGCAGAGCTGTGGGGGCGTGTAACAATAATCTCTGAGCTTTTCCTCATGAATATTTGTGGGTGCGTAATGCGGAGCTGGCGACGTGCTCGCTTCCTGCAGCGCCGCCGACATCCTGAAGAGGAGCGAGGATGCGGCCGGCATCCTTGTCTCCATAGTAACAAGGGGGCAGGGAGGACCCAGACGTGCATCAGCGTGGCCGGCATCCTTCATCCCCTAGACAACGAGCAGGGGGGAACTGAGCGCAGATGGCAATGAGTCGGCGCTCAGGTGTTTAGATCTGATGGACATGGGTCACGTGATGCTGGCCACGTCACATAACCCATCAATTAGACCTATTTAAACAGGTAACCTGATGGCCACAGGTTGACTGTGATTGGTCTTATTACCTCACTAGCATTCTCTGCATGTGTGACTTCATTTGTTTGACTTCAACTTGTATTTGACCTTGACCTGGTGTTATCCCTTGTACTGAAGTGATCTCTTGGCTCCTGACCTCGGCTTGTATTGACTTCGATTTAGTATTAACCCTTTGTGCCTATGTTACCTCCTGGCTCTTGATCTTGGCTTCCAGTTGTTCCTCTTGTGGTACTTTCCCAGCCTGGGAAACTTTGCACTTCTGTTTGTTCTGTCTTTCTCTTTTGTTTTCTTCCCTCGTTATTACCTTCCTTTAGGCCCCTGCATGTACGTAAGCTAGGGACTGATGCCCAGTTGTACCCCGTCGGTTAGGATGGACCGTACAAGTAGGTAGGGATAGAGGAGTGGGTGGAGGTTAGGGCTGCACTTATCCATACCTTTTTGTGACAGGGTGTTAACAAAGACTGCCTTTCCTCTCCCCCTGCTCTGAAAAAGGGAGTGAATAAAAATGCCGCTATGTCTGCAGTACAACTGCTGGGATACTCAGCAGCATGTTGTATGTGTAGGACTACAAGTTCCAGCTGTACAGTACAATGACATTGTTGATGCCCACAGGATCTTCCCCCTACCTGTTCTTGTGCAATGCTTTGTAGTCACTTCTTCACAGCCAGCAGAAGTCTCATTTTGCTAAAAATACGCTATTACTAACCTGTCATTCATAAAAATAAGGTGCCCAAGGGGATGTAAATGGATCCAAGCTGCCGCCTGCACCCGCCGCCGTTCGTGCCCAGCTCCGCCTTTCCCGTCCTCAGTGCCGCCTCATAATCTTCTGTGATGCCTCCCACTCTCCCTCCCTCCCCCCTCCTCCTGCTGTAAGATCGCTGTGATGCCTCCCCCCTCCTCCTGCTGTAACATTGCTGTGACGCCTCCCCCCTCCTCCTGCTGTAACATCGCTGTGATGCCTCCTGCTCTCCCTCCCTCCCCCCTCCACCTGCTGTAACATTGCGATGTTACAGCAGGAGGAGGCGTCACAGCGATGTTACAGCAGGAGGAGGGGGGAGGGAGGGAGAGCGGGAGGCGTCACAGAAGATTATGAGGCAGCGCTGAGGTCGGGAAAGGCGGAGCTGGGCACGAACGGCGGCGGGTGCGGGCGGCAGCTTGGATCCATTTACATCCCCTTGGGCACCTTATTTTTAAGAATGACAGGTTAGTAATAGCGTATTTTTAGCAAAATGACCCTACAGATTACATTTATAAGACCACATTAGGAATGGTAAAGCTCCCTGAACATAACCATATTTTTATCTGGAGGGGGTGAAACCTGGTGACAGAATCCCTTTAAAAATTTAGTATAGCCTCTGAGCTATTCAATAAAATGTATAGCGTCACCTGCTGTTTGTATTTTTCCTTATTTCTTGTCCACCTCACTGAAATGGTCGTATGTGGTCAGTTTAAATCTTCAACTGCCACAAGCCTGTTAGAAGCTGTTGCAGTCACAGGGAAAGAGCTACAGTGGAAAGGACACAACTCCTGAGAAAGGACATTTTGTAGGAATAAATCTTTGTCGCACTCTGTAGGATTTGCTATAAGTAAGGTTCCAACCCCGTTTACAGTAATGAATACAACTACCGCATCAGGGATTGAGTCTTGATATGCAAGTGTGTGACGTTTTGGCATGTAGGCCTACCTCAGACGCTGCCTGTAACAAAGAGAACAAAGACAGTAAATGTAAGATCCTCATCTGTCTCGCACTCCAGTGTGACCAAAAAGGGTCCTTGTGGAGCTGCGAGATATGGTACTCTACACCAGCTTCAATCCCTTTGCGAACCGATGCAGGGATGTGTTTGCATGCGCGCCAGAGGGGAAGACCGCATGGCTTTCGGGGACAGCTTGGCCAGGCTAGTGGCAGTGCGCTGCGACCGAGCTTATCTCTGGTGCCTATTGCGGATTCCATTCCGGTGTCCATGTCGACGAGCTTGCACACTCTCGCAGAGCCTGTCGTGCATCCGCATGTACGTTCAAAGATGAGTTCGCAAGGGGATATGCGGTCGCGCGTACATGCTTCTTATGCGCTTCGCCGACCAGCGAAGGGAATAGCACCGGGCCGCCAGTTCAAAGTAGATTAGGGGGGCCAGCATTGGTCTAATTGACTGATGACCGACCAAAGCCTTGTACACAGGTGTAGGGCAGGATCATGACCTATGGGGAGTGGACACTTGGCGCCCTGGGATTTGTTAGCAGGCACATAAAAGGTGGCCTCCCAGGTCGGTTAGTGTCCACTGTTATCCTTCCTTATCCAGGTGCAGGTCAGTACTGTTAGCTACTGACTGAAGATTACTGGGACTCCGTCCGTTCCAGTAAGACCCAGGACCCAGGACTTTCCGTGATGCATCTGTTTACCTGGCAAGTTGCACAGAGACTTATGCATGGATCAGGACTACTCCTGGCTTTCCTTAGTTTTTTTTTTTTTGCCTGATATTTGCCCAGTAAAGTTTACCTGGACTTTGTTTATTTTGTTAATAAACCCCTTTGACTTCATTCTCAGTGGTCTGTTTTGTTGGTGCCTTGCATTACAGTAAAGTACTGACCAGAATCCACATCAATATATGGTCAATATAGTCCACCATATCTTCCAAATCATCATTTTACTTTTATTCTTTTATTTTTCTGTTTCGTTCCTTCATTTTTTAACATTTTTATTTTCTCACTTCCAACATCCTTTCTACCTTTCATGTAATTTACATTTATTTTTTATTTTTTTTGACCTACAGTATTTATTCATTTCATAATTTTAATTTTTTTCTTGACTTTTTTTCTACTCTTTTCTTTCATCGTATTTTATGTTTATTTTTTTAAGTTTTTCTTCTTTATCTCTACCCCCTGGTTCTCATTCCTTTATCTCTACTATTCTCTCTTACTTTCCTTAATCCTCTACCACTAGTTTCCCTCTTATTATCCTTTTACTCTTAAATTCAACACTACATCTTTCCCCCATATCTTCTCTTTATTCCTCTCTCACTTCTTATCTTTCCCAGAACGCTGCATCATCAGTGGAATGCACAACCTCCTCTGTGCGTTCCACAGCGCGAGCTGGTGGAACGCACTCCTGCTGCGCATGTGCATCGGAGTAGCATCTCCGTACAGGCCGCGCATCACTGCAAGCCGCTCGCTCATTGTGGCTCTTACATTAATAAAAACAGTGCTATATCAGCGTACTATCTCCCTAAAGTCACTATACTCCTCCTAAGGCTACTTTCACACTAGCGTTTTTCTTTTCCGGCATAGAATTCCGTCACAGGGCCTCTATACCGGAAAAGAACTGATCAGGCATATCCCCATGCATTCTGAATGGAGAGTAATCCGTTCAGGATGTCTTCAGTTCAGTCATTTTGACTGATCAGGCAAAAGAGAAAACCGTAGCATGCTACGGTTTTATCTCCGGCGAAAAAAACTGAAAGCTTGCCTGAATGCCGGATCCAGCATTTTTTTCTATAGGAATGTATTAGTGCCGGATCCGGCATTGAAAATACCAGAATGCCGGATCTTTAAAAATGAGAAAAAAAATACCGGATCCGTTTTGCCTGATGACACTGGAAAAACGGATCCGGTATTGCAATGCATTTTTGTGACTGATTAGGCTTTTTTCTGACTGATCAGGATCCTGATCAGTCTGAAAAATGCCTGATCTGTCAGAAAAAATGACATGCGTTTGCATACAGTTTGCCTGATCAGGCAGGCAGTTCAGGCAACGGAACTGCCTGCCGGAATCAAACAACGCAAGTGTGAAAGTACCCTTACTCACTCCAGTTCTCCTTTTTCACATGCGTTCCATAAGCCCCAACTTCCGGACCTGATGGAACGCACGTACAGGCACATTGCAAACTGGGGAGGCACTTCCCCCCTTCCCCTACATAAACAGACAAGCGTTCTACCACTGTTAGACTCTTCTCCTGTACACATGTGATTACACATAATTACGCTTGCACTGCGTCCTTCTCGTCCTACTTCATCTTGTCCTACTTCATCTCTGTGGCATAGGTAAGTACTCCAAATCCAATCAGGCAGGGATGACTATAACATTCTCTTGACAGTTCTTTCATACTGGGTATTTCTTCCTTATAGTATATACAGATCTATATTGTAATCAAGCATCTGTGAGGTGAAATGGAACCATATGATACCCGTGGTATTCAAGACAATGTGTATACTCTCCTTGGATTTCCTGTAATATAATTTCATATTTTGAGGGAAATGGAACCACATGGTACTCGCCATATTCAAGACAACATGTACAGTATATTTTCCTTGGATTCTCTACCAGTAACCAGTACTAGTAACGCTAGCTCTGGCATTGTAAATTACCAATGCAAAAGTTAACGTTATATTATATGAGAATTATGTTTTGCCTATATGTTATGACCATATATATATTGACCATATATTGATGTGGATTCTGGTCAGTACTTTACTTTCTTTGTTCTCTTTGTTACGGGCAGTGTCTGAGGAAGGCCTGCGTGCCGAAATGTCACACACTTGAATATCGCCATATGTAAAATAAAAATCTCTACTATCAAGACTCAAACCCTGATGCTGTAGTTGTATTCATTACCAACATTTTGTAGGTCACTGCTTTCCTAAACTATCACATTCATCTTCTATGAATTCCAATGGAATAAAACCCATGCCTGACAGCAAACTGTAATGCCATCAGAAGGCGTATAAGAAAGTAACATCTGTTCTCTCCCACTACTTCATTTGTCCGAAAATGAGGTTATAACCCCATAAGGGTGTGAGGCAAAGCACACAAAATGAAGTAATGCTTTCCGTCACCCTACATCCAAACTGAAACCACCCCACTCTCTCCTTGTATTTGGGGTTTCAAAGCAGACCCTTAACTACGTCAAGTTGAATCTGGAAAAGACTGATACTGTAATTCCACTGTTGTCTTGTAAGCTTGTTCTATATAGCTATTTCTTACTCTTTACCCCTTTAAAGAGTATGTCCACCTTTGGCAACCAATTTTTTTTACTGTTAAACGGGTTGGCCAGTCTGGAACATTTATGGCATATTGCTAGGATATGCCATCAATGTTAGATAGGTATGGGTCCCATCTCTGACACCCATTCTTATCTCCATATTGGACCCCACAAAGTGAACAGAGAGCAGTCACACAAGTTCTGCCACCCTCTGCCTTCTGCTGTGAGAGAGGTGGCTGCGCTTATGCTGCATGCTCTCCATCCAGCACTTTGGGACTTCCTAAAATAGCCAAGAGCGCCATTATGAGCTGCAATACCAAACACAGCCACTATACTATGTACGGCCCTGAGCTTAGTATGCTGTGAGGAGGATGTTGCACTCACCAGAGCTCTGCCATCTGATCAGTGGCAGTGCAGGTGTTGGACCACCACTGATCAGATATTGATAAAAAGAAATTTTAACCATTATTCTTAATAGCCTTGCATGCATATTTACCCTACAAGGCAATATCATACCCCCTGGAGGAAGCTATATGCCAACCAGTGGCGTAAATACCAGGGAAAGCAGCTGCTTCGAGGCCCGGGCTGACAAGGCACCATGTCAGTCAACTCAACTTAGTGTCACGGCTGAGGATGGGGAAAACCCTCAGCCGTGCGGTATCAGCAGATAGGTGGTCAGAGCATGGCCAGGACAGGAATAAGGGAGAAGGTCACCTCCTACACATCCCTAATTCTGACCCTGTCTCCTATCCGTATGAGCCAACCCTGAAGGTAAGAGGGCTCATACTCCGGAACCTGATATTCCTGCTCGCCCTCAGGGTGGCCCTGGACTAGGAGCAGGGTAAGACGACCCGTTCCTCCTAGACACGGAGGAACAGGAGTCTCACTGGCCAAGCTACATAGAAAGGGGAACATAAACAGACATATGGTAATGACAGGTAAGTGAGACTAGTACCACACTTACCTGCCACAGACACACAACCTGGAACCCACGTGTAAGTGCTGCTATCCACATCCAACACAAAGGACACAGCACACAACAATCATCACACGGGAACCCAGTAAACAATATGCTGCAATAACAGATAAACCATAAACTAACACCAGACATAACGTTTATGACCACCAGGGTGGCCCTCACTGGCAGATGGTAAGTAACCAGGAGGATGTCTCCAGCAAGCATGGCTGAAGAACCCCCACTGACTACTGCTATCCACTGAGGCTTTATAGGGCCAAGTAGCCACACCCACAGTCAGACACACCCAGTGCACACACACACACTGGGAAGGAAGTTAACCCTTCCAACACCAGGGAAGGGAAGACATCAACTTAAAGGGGAAATGCACACAACACATGTAACACCCCGTGCACACCGATAAAAGGCACACCTATAAAGAGAGGTTGCCAGGTGCAACCGCATGCCTATTGCAGCAAGCTGCCTAGCACCGCTCAGGCTGCTCTGCTGCCACATACATAATGTTGCCAGCAGCAACCACAGGTGAGGCAACATACTAAAGCCCTCACCTGTGATTGACAACAACACCAAGACCGCAAGCAACTGCATGTGGTTACAGGAGTCACGACCATGACCAAGGGTCGCGACACTTAGCTGCCTTTAAGTTAGTTTTTCAGGCGAGGCCCCTTCACAGTGCTGCGTCAGAGACATTTGGGGCCTGGCCTGTGACCTGTCCATCATCATCCAATCCCTCCCGGGAGAAGAGGTACCGGCCCCTCTGTCTGATGCAAAACAGGCTGCTGCCACAGTAAAGATTGTTTACAGTCTCTTCTCTAAACAGACTCAGGAGGCCAGGGAGTTCGGTAGTCGGAACACGGATGTGTTCTCGGACCTCCCTGGACGCACTTCCATAATCCAGCATGACATTGTCACTGAACCTCAGGCAAAAGTCTGATTAAAACCATACCGGATACCCAACGCTCAGCGAGAAGCCATATCAGAGGAGGTGCAGCTAATGTTGCAGCTAGACGTCATTGAGGAGTCAAAAAGTGAGTGGGCCAGTCCTATAGTATTGATACCCAAGCCGGATGGGACATTGCGGTTTTGTAACGACTTTCGAAAACTTAACGAGGTTTCCAAATTCAATGTGTATCCCCTGGCCCGGGTGGATGAGCTCATCGAGAGGTTATGACAAGCCCAGTATTTTTCTGTTTTGGACCTCACGAAAGGGTGATGGTAGGTGCCCTCAACGGAGGCTGACAAAGAGAAAACTGCCTTCATCATGCCTGAGGGGCTGTATCAATATACGGTCTTACCCTTTGGTCTGTATGGCACCCCTGCCACTTTTCAGCGACTAATGGACATTGTGCTTCGTCCACATCGTCGGTATGCTTCGGCTTACCATTTGGGATCTGAGGCTTTGCGCCGTGCCGGAGGGCTGAGAGCCGCATGCTGGGGAAACAGGCCCCCTCAAGCCTGCTGTGGACTACTGGAGGCAGAACTGCTAGCAAGATAACTTGAGTTATATGACCTTTACATTGTGTGCGAATTAACACCAAGACTGCAAAGTTACGTGCTGTTTTGTGCAGTTGCTTCAAGTGTGAATAAACACTGACGTTTTGAGTTAAGAACTTGTATTTTGCCTCTGTACTGCCCCTGCTTACCCTATCTACCAGAGCGAAACCCCACAATACTTTTTCAAGGCTCTATGTAACTGTTTGTATGGGGAATTTTTATATGCTTGATCTAGCAAAGTATTATATGTATTTTTAATTCTGAGGCGCCACATGATATGATATGATACCTTGGATGGTATAACACAATAGCAAAAGTGCAATATACCATAGGTACATGCTACAAACATCCACATCAGCCTCTATTGGTTCCCCTGTATTCATACATGTGATTTTCTACAATATCACAGAATTATTCATCTCATTATTCATCTTTGTACAAAAGACTTTCTTAAAGGGTCTCTTGGGTTGCCTCTAATTAAAGCTGTTTTGAGGTTAGATAAGCAATTTATGAGCTTCTCATTCTACAGTATTTTTTTTCTATTCAAATAGGGACCATATGAATAGAAGAGAAAGAAAAGCATTCATGGGTAGCGTAAGAAAATATGTTAAAAGTATTTAGTTGTGTCTGAACAACATAAAATTGTTGCAAAGGGATGGCGACAATGACACTAAAAGGTAGGTGGTGCAATAAACAATGGTTAAAAGTTCTTTACCGATAAACAGTATAATACAAGAAACAGCTTGACAGGTGCAACCAGGACACAGCTTTAATATCTCTTAAACTATTTATAATTCACGCAGCTGCTACAGACAACCACAGCAATGCAAAACAGTCAGTGTTCTCCAATAGGTAACAGTGCAAAAGTCCTTACACCCGGTCCACCTTTTCAACAAATTTTGGCTCAGACCAGTGGAGAGAAGCATACTTACCTATTCCCTGCAGGTCCACCAATTCATCCGCTCCACCATGGATCCCTCTTCTAAACTTCTGGAATGGATGAGGAGGTCACGTGCGCTGCTGCAGATAATGACTGGACACAGCAGGGATGTGTCCCCCGAGCAAACATGTCAGCACGAGGATTTGAAATCCTCATCAAAAATAGACATGCCTTTTCTTGACATAGTTTCCACATGTGTAGTACTCCAGAGGGGGCACTACCATTCTTACACCTAGCCACTGTCTCTAATGGCTAGCAGAGAATGTCAATTATGTATTTTTTCTAGGTCCTCTGATACTGTGCCTTAATAATATTGCTATGTAACTGTTATGTATTGTATTTCATGAACTGTGCCTGGTTGACCAGCAGGTGGCAGAGTATCTGGCACAGAGTAGCGTTAGATAGAATGGAACTTACCATTCCATTCTGCCCCTTTGGGCAAAAGGGGGAGAGTCCTGAAGGAAGCTATAGGTGAGTAGAGAGTGGAGAAGTAGAGTCGAGAGCTGGACCCAGAGAGGGAAGCAAGGTGGTGAGGGAGTGTTTCCGTTCACTGCTGCAGGAGCTTTGGGAAAGTAGCTCAGAGAGCAGCCCATCCCTGATATATAAAAGGACTTTGTACCTCTGAGAGGCAAAATGGAGCCAAAGAACCCTACTCAGCAAAACGGGTCACAGGATACATCACTCTCACAAGAAACAATAACGAAAGCTGATAGGAACCAGACTGCAGCCATAGAATAGCAAAGCAGCAGAGGGAAAGAAAAGTAATCAAGTTGACCTGCCAGTTTATACTTAGCCTGCTGGAGCTAAAAGAAAGATCACATATTGTTTGGATGACGCAAGTTTATTGCAAGCTTATTCAAGTAAAATCTATTAAACTTCACCAAGTCTGGACTCTACTTTCTCCACCAAGTACAACTCCTTTGTTGCTATGGAGCCGAATCCCAGGGAGTGACAGTATGCAGGTAGGAGCACCATGACACAAATAGGGCCACAACCTACCACTCAGCATTCCTAAACACTGGGATCCGATAGCCCCTGGGGGCAGCCTGCTGCACATGGAAACCATGGAAGGAGTTTGTGCATAGGTTAGCTCTATTGAACAGAGCTAATTGGTCAGCCTCCAATTTCTGTCACAGATTCCATGGCTAATACATGTCAGATTTTTATGACTTGTATTCTGCCTGCGTGGAGATGGCCTAACGGTACATATACAACACCTACAAAAACAGCACCAATTAACAAGAATATATGTAATATATATGTATTTTTGTCAGTTATCTTTTAGTTTATTCTTCTTAGTTGGTGCTGTTTTTGTAGGTGTTGTGTTCTGTATTGGTGTGCACCATTGTGCTACATGTTTATGCCCACTGGATAGGTTATTCTAATGGTACATATGGCATATCCATCCCTCAGCTTACCTGACTGAAACTAGTTATAATCTTATAGTCGCTTTGATGACTCAAACTTCTGATGTCACAGTAGCTTACCTCACAGATACTATTTAATGTTGCAGCAGTTACCTGACAGAAACACAGTTGTGATGTTGCAGCAGCTACAGTATGTAATAGAAAAACTGTTGTGATGTCACAGTAGCTTAACTGATGGAAACCTTCATGAGATGTTACAATGGCGTACCTGACTAAAGCCCTCTAGTGATCTTACTGTAAAGGTACCAATACACATTAGTCTAAAGTTAAACAAAATGGATGATTTCAACCAAAACGATCGTTTAACGGGTGAAATTTAACTACAAACGATCAGTTTAGACGACCAATGAGGGATCATTATCGTCAGAAAGGAAGAGTCCCAGAAAGATCTCTTACCTGACTTCACTGAGCATATATAGCAAGTTGATCAACTGAAATGGCCAATATGGACTAAAATGTGTAAGCCCATGTCTAGAAACAGATAATTCACCAGATTATTGTTCAACTATCAACTAACTTCTATCTAATGTGTATGGGCAGCTTCATTTACCTGATGGAAAAACAGCTGTAAAGTTACAATAGCGTCCTGACCTCATCAGCTGTGATGGCAACAGCAGTTACTTGTCAGAAATATAGTTGTGATATCATAGCAGCTTAACTGATGGAAACCCCTCATGTGATCATGTGACAACAGCATACCAGACTGAAACCCACTTGTGATGCTACAGTAGTGATGTCACAGCAGTTACCTGAGACAAACACAGGTACCCTAACTGTGATGTCATTGCTTACCTGAGTGAGAACTGTTTATTTTAAAAGCAGCCTACCTAACTAAAACTTACATGTGATGCCAATGCAATTCACTTTATGAAACATAGTTATCAGTAACGTAGCTGAAGGCTCATGGCCCTGGTGCAAGCAGCCAGTGCTTTGTGGCCAGGGGCGGGGAAGCACGTAGCCTTCATGCTGCCTGAGGCAAAAACGGAACCCCATACCTCCCAACTTTTGAAAAGAAGGAAGAGGGACACTCTGCGCACAAAGGACATTTTTTCTGCACTAGGCCACGCCTCTAACTCCACCCAAAACATAAAATAAACACCTAATCCCTGCCAGTTCCCTAAATGCCCCCACATAGTATTTATTACTCCATTATGCCACTGCACAGTATTTATGTCCACATTGTTCCCCCTTCGCAGGTTATGTCTAGATATGTGCCCCCTCACAGTAGTTATGCACAGCTGTGCCCCCTCACAGTAGTTATGCTCAGCTGTGCCCCCTCACAGTAGTTATGCACAGCTGTGCCCCCTCACAGTAGTTATGCTCAGCTGTGCCTCCTCACAGAATTATGCCGAGCTTGTGTCCCTTCACAGAATTATGCCCAGCATTGTGCCCCCTTCACAGGTTACGCCCAGCTGTGCCCCCTCACAGAATTATGCCCAGATGTGCCCCCTCACAGAATTATGCCCAGATGTGCCCCCTCACAGAATTATGCCCAGATGTGCTCCCTCACAGAATTATGCCCAGATGTGCCCCCTCACAGAATTATGCCCAGATGTGCCCCCTCACAGAATTATGCCCAGATGTGCTCCCTCACAGAATTATGCCCAGATGTGCCCCCTCACAGAATTATGCCCAGATGTGCCCCCTCACAGAATTATGCCCAGATGTGCCCCCTCACAGAATTATACCCAGCATTCTGAACCCTTCATAGGAAAGTAAAAAAAAATATGTACTTCACATACTTACTTACCTTGTTCCTAGCAGCAGCAGCAGGATACATTGGCTGCTCTGGTTTGTGGAGGAACCGAGGCTGACTGCCGGCCCCGCTCGCCGCATAGACCCGCAGTGTGGAATGCAGGGGGTGGAATGATGAAGCAGAGAGCCGACTGCTCTCTGCTTCATCATAACAAGCTACTGTCTCTGCTTTCTATGTAACCAGGGACAGCTGCCTGAAAGCGGTATATACCTCACCGTACCGGGACCGTGAGACAGCCACTGCAATCCGGGACTGTCCTGCCGGATGCGGGACGGTTAGTAGGTATCGCATCTCCCATGCAAAGTTCTCAATCTAATCCCTTCCCTCCAGCCAAAAGTGTAACTTGACCAGTATGCACTTTCTATAATACTCATGTCTTCCTATGCGGCACATGGGTGTTTGGGCCCCCTCAGACTCCTGGGCCCTGTAGCGACTGCTACCTCTGCACCTATAGCTACACCCCTGATAGTTGTGAAATCCCAATAGTTATCATTCACACATTTTTCTGATGTCACAGCAGTATATTGAGAGATTAACAGTTGTGATGTCACAGCAGGTAGCTAAAGTAAATCGTAATTGTGATTTTACAGAAGCTTACCTGAGTGAATCCATTTGTGATGTCAAAACAGCACAGAGACTTAAAGGGAACCTGTCACCGGGATTTTGTGTATAGAACGGAGGACATGGGTTGCTAGATGGCTGCTAGCACATCCGCAATACCCAGTCCCCATAGCTCTGTGTGCTTTTATTGTGTAAAAAAAAAACGATTTGATACATGTGCAAATTAACCTGAGATGAGTCCTGTACGTGAGATGAGTCAGCGACAGGACTCATCTCAGGTTAATTTGCATATCTATCAAATCGTTTTTTTTACACAATAAAAGCACACAGAGCTTTGGGGACTGGATATTGCGGATGTGATAGCGGCCATCTAGCAACCCATGTCCTCAGCTCTATACACAAAATCCCGGTGACAGGTTCCCTTTAAAGAGGTTGTCTCACTTCAGCAAATGTCCTTCACCATGTAGAGAAAGTTAATACAAGCCACTTACTAATGTATTGTGATTGTCCATATTGCTTCCTTTGCTGGCTGGATTCATTTTTTTCATCACATTATACACTTTGCATTTCCATGGTTACGACCACCCTGCAATCCAGCAGCGGTGGCCATGCTTGCACACTATAAGTAAGTGCCTTGTATTAACTTTCTCTACATGATAAATGCCACTTGCTGAAGTGAGACAACCCCTTTAAGCCTGTATTAGACAGGCAGTTTAGCAAGCAGCTGTCGAGAGGGAAGAGTTCCCTCCTGGAAATTGCTTCCACTGCTATTACATACAGTGATTTCCTCCACAGTATGGGGAGGAGCAATCGCTATGCCATCGCTCGTCCCCATACTGTCTAGTGGTTTGCCGAGTGCAGATCGCTATTAGACAGCACGATCTGCCACCAGCAAGCACTGATTTTTATGCAAGTAAGGCCGGACTAGAGGTTTAACCTAAGGGTAGGCCTGCATAAAGAATCTTGGTGCCAGGGGCCTGGTTAGTGTAGGGTTAAATGTAAGGCAGGAAGCGGAGGGGCGGGATAGTAAGGGTGGAGTTAGGGGGGGACCGTATTTAAGGGGGGTTTAGCTCGGAGGCCATTTTAGAGTAAGTGAAAAAAGCGTAGAAGTAGACCTACTATGCAGGCAGTGGAGGAGATGTTGGAGCGGTTGTGGGCGGCAAGGGAGGCCCGTGGACCGGAGTGGTTACAGGAGCAGCTGGCTGGCTTGCTTCAGGGGGAGGCGGCGGGTATAGCTGGCCAGTCGCCAAGTTCACAACGGCCGCGTCGGGTCCGGCCGCCGGCGCTCCTTAGCCCCAGTGAGACCCCTTCGGGCTTGGTGCAGGGGCCCCTCTAGGGACCCTCCACAGGCAGGGGATAGTGAGTGCATCTCGGCCCCGTCCTCCAGAAGTGGGAGGAATCCGGGTGCGCAGCGGAGCCCCGAAGGAGGCAGGGACATCTCCCCCCTGCCTTCATCTGCAGTCAGCGTGGGATCCGGAGCTGGGTCGGCGGGTTCCTTGATCCCCCTATTGGCAGGAATGTCCGCTCGGTGTGGGAGAGTGAGGAGCAGGAGGACGGAGCCTGTGCCATTAGTGGCCACTAGAGGGTGCAGGGCTCCAAGGGATCACAGGCAGGTGTCTCCTGGCCTGGGGCTGCATGAAGAATCGGTGAGGGCTGAAGAGTTTGAGAGCGCACCCAGCATGGACGCCGCTGGGGTGCAGATGTCGTGCGGGTTCAGCACAGCCGGAACGTCCGCGGAGTCGTCAGTGAGGATCGTTCGTCCGGAGTCAGCATCAGCGGCTGATGGGTTCACAGCGCCCAGCCAGCCAGGTGAGAACATGTGGGGTGCTTTGCAGTCATTGATTAGTAGCCCGGGGGTGTGGGGGCTGGGGGAGGTCACAGGGAAATAGTGGGGGGTTTGGGGCAGTTTGGGGCCCCGCAGTCTCGGGGCGGAGGATCTGTGTCAGTTCAGACTCAGGTGGGGGGTGAGGAGGAGAGGCCTAAGGTTGGCGACGCGGCGAAGGGTGAGGTGTACGTCTGTTTTGAGGGGCCGTTGGGGGCGCACTTAAAGCAGGATGTTCGTGAGCGGATATGGCTGATATTTTTTCACTTCTTCCCCTGGAGCGGTTTAACCTGGATAGGGAACGAGTGGGTGAGGGAAAAAAGGAGGAAGATGAGAAGCGTCAGCATAGACTCATACCGCGTACGTTTGCCAATTGGTTGCAGGCGTTTGCGATCTTGGCCAGTGTCATTGGGGAAAAGACGCCTGAGTGTTGCTCGGCCTTGTTTTGCTATTTGTATGCGATTGGAGAGGCGTACCGGGTATATGGTGGTGCCGGGTGGCTTAGGTACGATGAGCAATTCAGACAGAGGAAGGTGGTTAGGCTGAATATTCGGTGGGACCATAAAGATATAGGTTTATGGTTGCGGGTGACCGCACCGGGGCGGCAGGGGCAGTCCTTTCGGGGGGGATACGGGAGGGGCACCGGGACAGTCCATGGTGTCAGCAGCGTCCGCCAGGGGACTGTGTTTCCTCTTTAATGATGGTAACTGCAGGTTTGGTGCAAAAAAATGCAAGTTCAAGCATGAGTGCACAACTTGCAGGGGTAACCACGGGGCTAACCGGTGCTTCAGAGGCGGGAAACACAGAGGGTCAGACTCGGCTGCAAAAGGGTCGGACTCCAGTTCGGGTGGGAAGGATGGAGTGGTACTTAAATAGGCATCCCAGGCGGGAGGCGGCGGAATTGTTAAAACGCGTTTTTTTTGAGGGGTTTTGTATTCCGTCGAACCCATTGCGGTGGTACCGCAAAGAAATTTGCGGTCGGCTTTAGAGTTTCCTGAGGTAGTCTCTGAAAAGTTGGCAAAGGAGGTTGCTTTAGGCAGGATGGATGGGCCATTTGAGGGAGTGCCGTTAGCTGGCTTGTGGGTGTCGCCGTTGGGGCTGGTGCCTAAAAAAGAGGCAAACAAGTTTAGGCTTATACATCACTTGTCTTTTCCTAAGGGGGCATCGGTCAATGATGGTATCGATCTGGACATTTGTTCGGTGGTCTATACGTCATTTGATGCGGCTGTGGCATAGGTTAAGAAGCTGGGTCCTGGGACATTGTTGGCTAAGGCAGATATCGAGGCGACTTTTCGGTTACTCCCGATTCACCCGGATAGTTTACATCTGTTGGGTTGTTTTGGGGATGGGGGGTATTTTGTGGATAGATGTTTGCCTATGGGCCGTTCCGTGTCATGCGCGTACTTTGAGGCATTTAGTTCATTCTTGGAAAGGGTGGTGGTTGATGTGGCGGGGTGTTCGTCAATTATCCATTACTTGGATGATTTTCTGTGTTTGGGACCGGCGGGCTAGCGGGTTTGTTCTCCTTTGTTGGAGTCGGTTTTTGCGGATTTTGGAGTGCCGTTAGCGGTGGATAAGGCGGTTGGCCCGGCGACAGAATTAAGTTTTTGGGGCATTGTATTGATACAAAAAGGATGGAATGTCTGCTTCCGGAGGATAAAGTGGTTGATTTGTGGGCAGGAGTTGAGAGGGCGAGGCAGTCTTCGAAGGTTCGGTTGCGGGATCTGCAGTCGCTTTTAGGGAAATTAAACTTTGCATGTAGAATCATGCCTATGGGCCAAGTGTTTTGTCGTCGGTTGGCAACGGCTACGGCGGGATGGTTGTACCACATCATTTCATTAGGTTGGGGCGGGAGTTAAAAAGGGATTTGGAGGTTTGGTCTGGTTTTTTGAGGGATTTTAATGGTAGAACGTTAATGATGGTCGAGGTGGTGGATAGTTTTGACTTTGAATTATTTACAGATGCGGCTGGCGGGGGGGTTTGGGGCTTATTGTCACGGCCAGTGGTGTGCGGCTCGGTGGCCGGAGTCTTGGGTTGAGCGGGGGTGGGTCAGGAATTTGTGTCTCCTTGAGCTGTTTCCCATAGTTCTAGCAATGGTGTTGTGGGGGGATAGATTTAGGAACAAGAAGGTGCGGTTTCATTGCGATAACATAGGGGTGGTACAGGCGATCAATGGTTTGACGGCTTCGTCTCCACCCGTGGTTCGCTTGTTGCAGCATCTTGTGTTGCTTTGTTTATCATTCAATACATGGGTGGTAGCGGTTCATGTGCCCGGGATTTCTACCAACATTGCAGATTCTCTTTCTCGTTTGCAGTGGGAGCGATTTCGGCAGTTGGCTCCGGAGGCGGAAGCGGAAGGCCTGGAGTGCCCGGGGTTGCTGTGGGGGCTATTGCAGGTACTGTAGCGGGGTTGTTGCGGGAGTCATTGAGGTTCCTGGGCTGCGTACAGGAAGGCTTGGAGAGAATGGGAGCAGTGGTGTGCTGTTTTGGGGATGAGAGTAGATGAGGGGGAGATACCTTTATTGTTGTTCCTGGGGCATGGGAAAGAGCAAGGTTGGTCGGTGGCGCAGTTGAACAAGTGTGTGGCAGGCCTGGCATTCGGTTTCAAGCTACGGGGCATGGTGGACGTGACAAAGGCTTTTTTGGTGCGGCAGGTATTGAGGGGTTGGAGGAGGGGTCAGTGGACGGAGGATCGTAGGAGGCCAGTGTCGTTCTCTTTGCTGTTGAAGATTGGTAGACAGGTTGAGTTGATTGGGAGTTCCGTTGGGGAGGTTAGCTTGTTTCAGTTGGCCTTTTCCTTAGCCTTTTTTTCGGCTTTCCGTTTGGGGGAATTGGTGTCTAGAAGCATCAGGGTTGCGGGGGGTCTGTATAGGAAGGATGTGGATTTGCTGCAGGACAGGGTGGTGGTCCGGCTGCGGACGTCAACAACTGATATGGAGGGTAAGGGGCGGTATGTTACACTTTTTTCAATGCCAGAGTGCTTGTTGTGTC
This sequence comes from Bufo gargarizans, assembly GCF_014858855.1. NCBI lineage: Eukaryota > Metazoa > Chordata > Amphibia > Anura > Bufonidae > Bufo > Bufo gargarizans. The sequence continues at coordinate 144,382,202 of NC_058084.1, forward strand.
CAGTGAGATGTTTGCGAGTGTATAGGGAAGGGGTGTTTTTTGAGAGTGGCCCGTTGCTGAGGCTTTGTGATGGGTCGTTTCTTTCCAGGTTTCAATTTGTGGCGGTGTTTAAAAAATGGTTGGTAGGGTCAGGGGTGGACCCAGCAGAATTCACGGGTCACTCCTTCAGGATTGGGGCAGCAACAGAAACGGCTAGGTTGGGGTTAAGTGATGAGGTTATTAAAAGGATAGGGCGTTGGGAATCCATCAGGTTCCGGTCATATGTGCGTTTGGGTAGTTTGTAAGGGGTGTAATGGTGACTTGAATAGTAATGTTTTTTTTTTGTTTGTTTGCGTTTTATTGCAGGCTCCAGTCCGGCGCTGGTTTGGATCATTGGACACTCGTTTGTTTTCTGGGGGGCGTTGAGGGCGGATGTTCGGAAAAACGGACGTCAATTGGGGTTTGGCAGGGATGTCGCGGTTGTGAAGTGGCTAGGATCTAGAGGTATGTTGTGGGGCAGTGTGCTAAGGGAAGTTCATCGTTTTGTTAGGTTAGACAGAGCCCCAGATATTTTAGTGCTCCATGTTGAGGGCAATGATTTGGGGGTTAGACCGGCGAGGGAATTGATTAGGGATGTCAAATTTGACCTTTTACGGCTTTGGTCATTGCTTCCGCAAATGGTGACTGTATGATTAGATATTGTGCCTAGGAAAACGTGGCAGGAGGCGCGATCTGTTGAAGGGGTGAACAGGGCTTGCATTTAGGTGAACAGGGCGATTGGAGGGTTCGTGGCCAAGAGTGGGGCGGTGGCAGTTAGACATGTGGATCTTGAGTCGGGCCTGGGCGGGTTTTGGAGGGCGGATGGCGTTCACCTGAATGCGGTTGGGATTGATCTGTGGTCACTGGGACTACAGGGTGGAATTGAAAGGGCTCTGGAGATGTAGAGGAACGCGCAATCATGAGGTTTGAGTGGTCAAGTTGCGCGTTGTTGGCGGGGGAAGGTCCTCGGAGCTGGTGGAATGGGTTGGTGCTTGAGAATGAGAGGGCCTCAATGGTGGGGCTGGACTCTCAGGATTGGGCACTCGGTTAATCGGTGAGGCATCCATCAGTTGGTGGCTCCGAGCTGGGTGTTTACGGCTGGAGGCAAGGTGGATTGTCCAGTTGGTGGTTGTTCTGGATGGATACATGTTGGAGCTTCTAGGACCTCTCTCGTCTGGGGTAATTCATTGTTAATATATATTTGTATTTTTTGTTTAATAAATAACTTTAACTTTAAATCCGACTCAAGTCTCTGTGTCTTATTGGGGCAGGTTAAAAGGGGTAAAGGATGGAGGTATTACGGGAAAAGGATAGTTTGCTGGGGCCCGAAAAAGGGTCACCAATAATTCGCTCATGCAAGATGATCATTGATTTTTACACTGCAAGATGATTGCTAATGAGCATTCATGTGAATGCTCGTTAGCGATTATCAGCCGAAATATCACCTAGTGTAATACATGGGGAGATTCAGCGCTTATTGTTGACCTTCATAGGTAGGTTCATTTGCTATCAATGGCTAGCTTTTTGACATCAGTCACTTCATTCAGCAGTACATGTCTTTTGGTTTAGGAAGTGTAACAGCTTCCACACTCCTATATATGGGTGATTGCATCTAGAATAATAATGCTAGTGCACCCCAGCTTAATGGTTTGATAGATTTCACTTTTCTGCTGATGCACACCATTGATAGTTCCTCCTATGTTAATAGTCTTACACAAGTGATAAGTGCGCTAGCTATTAGACTCCTTTATCACAAAGGCTCATTATTATCTGTATAATGTAATGTTATATTGGTATAATCATGTTTACAATTACGATTGTTCAATAAAGATCATGTTAAAAAAAAATTAAAAATTCTATGGGATTTTGTATACTCATTCAGCGAAGTTTACTATTGATTTTTGAGTATCCCGGTAACAGTTTAGTTACTTATTCTGACCGACTAGGTATTGTTAGTGTAATACAGCCTATAGCCAAAATCACATGGACCCTCGTAAAAACATTCAGAATGGGCTGCACTGCTACAACAAGTACAGCAAAACCAATATATTATCCCATTTTACTTGTCAATCCTTCCTGCATCATATCCAAGAGTGTGCCACAAGCCTGAATACATTTTAACTTCTAACATATGTCAAATGGTTTGCAGATGTCTGTGTCTTCTGAAGCAGATTTCTACATATAATCTTGAGCATGGCCACAGCCTAGAGGAATTGTCTTAAGCAGACAAGAGTTTCAGGAACATTAAAGAGGTGTTCCAGTTATAGCAAGAGTTATAACTTATCCACTATCCACAGTATTGGTAGGACCCTCATGAGAAAGAGGGCAGAGATCCTCGAAATGAATGGAGCGGCTAGTTGAGTTCTCAAAACTCATTGTTTGGTGCAAAATACTGGAGATAAGTACTGTGTCTCTTGCAGTATGGAAAGGAGGAGAGAAGAAGAAGTGGTGGAGGTCAATCCCTGGTGATCAGTGGGAGAATTGTGTCTTGTAATTGCTGGGTGGTTCCAACACTACACTTGGTCCCCCAGACAAGGTCAAGGTCTCACCATGTGTTGCTGCTCTTCGGAGCAGATGGTAACTCTCTTCCACAGTGCCTTCCCCAACCATGTGATATAGCAGTGCTGATGGTACAGTACCCTTCAGTGTTGCTAAAGAAAAGTCCTCTCTGATCAGAAAGTAGCCATGTTTTTCGATTCCCAGTCAACCCTTTAACTAATGTTAAGCACCTGGAATATTAAATGGAAGGTGCACATGGGATTTTGTTAAAAATTACATAATGGTTTCTTCCAAGTTATTAATAGTACTTACAGGTTTTGAGTTGAAAAGGTTAACTTCCGTGTAATTCAGAGCAAGGAGCTTCTAGAAGAATCCATAATTTCATCATGGCTGTCATCCTGAATTCTTATTGGTCAAGATGCGTCTGGAGGTAATTCAGTCCAATGTAAAAGATAGTACAATACGGTCAGTACATCCTTTGACTGTAACAGAAGAAGAAGAAGAACCCCCATCCCTCCCACCCAATTTCTTTTCATTAAGGTTTGTCATCTCGTGTTTATTAGTGGGCTGAGTCACCTGCTGGGTGGACATAGATTACGTACAGTAATTATATTTATTTTTGTTAATTTGCTTCAGAATTTATTTAGCTGAACTGTTTGGCATTGGTAATTTGTTTATGCATCCCTTAATAAAGCAATGCGGCCCAATTAATCCAAATTCTTGTGCCTGTGTATTATTAATTATATACAGTAATCCCTCAAGATACATACGATGGATAATTCTTGGCCATCGTAAGTTGAAACTAGACTCAACATACAATTACTCAGATCTAGCCAATTGATATGGCCATCATGGCCAAAATACCTTTACATTTTGTCTAGTAGCTCCTCTGTGGTACTACATGTTATGTACTTCCCCTTGTCTATGCCAGGACGAGCTGCTCCTTTGGATACCAGGCAAGCTGTGACTCCATTTTATTTTACTGGTACATGTATTTACTATGCACGGCCCTGAAGTAGCATATGTCTTCCCCATAGAAAGTCATTCCTGCCTGTTTTACGTAGGGACTTTATCTGTTTTACTTTTTCTTATTTTGGGATTACATTTTTGGGCTTTGGAACCAATTACTGGTTTTCAATAGAATTATGGACTCAAGTTCCAATAGTTTCATACAATGGTCGTCCTGGAACTAATTAATATTGTAACTTAAAGGGATTGTCTCATCTCAGACAATTGGGCCATATCACTAGGAAATGCCCTCATTGTCTTATAGGTGCAGGTCCCACCTATATCGGGAACACAGCTCCACAAAGTGGTGGCTGGAGGACTCCAAGTCCAGCCACCACCAAGCGCTCTCCCCACAGAAGTTAATGGTAGCGTACTGCGCATGACCGGCCACCGCTCCCATTCACTTCTATGGCCCAACGGAAATAGCCGAGACAGCGCTTGGCCATTTTCGGCGGCCCCATAGAAAATGAATGGAGGGCCGACCCGCACCTATCAGACAATGGGGGCATATCCTAGCTATATGCCCCCATTGTTTAAGATTAGAATAACCCTTTAAGGGACCACTATATTTGGTTATATGTTAATGAGTCATTGGTTGGGCCTAAAATCCCATGCAAACTTTTATTTATCACTGTGAATAAAAATAAAAAATGTACATTTAATGTGGGGTTCACATCATGTTTTTGTATTACGTTTAAAGTATAAGTGCCCCCTAGCATTTTAGATGCCGGCCCTAATAACTCCTATAACTGGCGGTGGATCCGCCAAAGTTATGTAGACTACAGCGCATGCAGTGCCAGTTCTAAATGTAAGACAGCTTCCCTACAGCCCTACTGTTAAAGACTTACTTGGAAACCATTACATACACAACTACAAAACATACAGGAGAATACAGAGCATATACCTCTTACATCCAGTGATGTCTTCTATGATGTAGATATTCTCTTTCCGCATCTTCTCCTTCAGACCAGACTACCATGATGATTTCTTTTAGCCATCTTATGTCTCTGTAGAGTTTAACAAAAAGATGATATATAAGTTAATTAATTAATAATAACAAAGTAACAAAATAAAAATAACTGCACCCAGGAAATAGTATTTCTGACACTAATAGTGTATCCATAATGTCCTCCAAAAATAATTCTGCTAAGTTGACTGTGCCAGGGTGCCCCCCACAGTAATAATGCCCCATAGTGCCTATACTAGTAATCATGTCCCCCTGTAGTAATAATTCTCATTACAATGTGTGCCAGTGGAAAAATGCCTCCTTATAATGTGCACTAGTACAAAAATACCCCCTTCCTTTCAGATCAGACCTCCATATCAGACCTCAAATCAGATCATCAAATCAAACCGCCATATCAGATCCTCAAATCAAACTGCCAAATCAGATCCTCAGAATCTATATCAGATCAAACCCTAATATCAGATCCTCAGACCCCCTTATCAGATACTCAGACCCCTATATCAGATGCTCAGGCCCCCATATCGATGCTAGGGCCCCCTTATTTATGTTCAGACCCCCATATCAGATGCTCAAACCCCCATATCCGACCACAGATCAGAACAAAAAAAAATAAAAAATAAACTTACCTCTCCTGCTCCGCCGCTGCTTTACATGTGTGGCAGGCTCTCCTGCAGTCCCAGCTCACTGGTCTCCTCTGGCCCGCACTGCAGTGCCTGACTGTCACCTGACTGCGCACATTGTCAGGTCATAGTATGCGCTGTCCGCAGTCAGGACAGTGCAGCGCGGCCAAGAGATTACCAGGGAGGATGGGAGAGTGCAGCGCTCACAGCGCTTCACTCCCCCACCTCCTGCAGACTAGTGAGCTCACTAGTATTCACTTTATAAGACGCACTGCGAGTTATAAAGTGAAATATACGGTAGTTAGTAGTGCGCTACTGGCAAGGGGGGCCCTGTGGGCCCCTAGCTTAGGTCGACGGTCGAACTGTGATGGCTGCAACCTATATAGCTATGCCTCTGAACTATGTTAGTGGCCACACAAGTATATTTACTGTATTTTTAGCTTTATAAGACTCACCGGACTATAAGGCGCACACCAGGTTTAGACAACAGCAAATCGGAAAAAAAAATACTAGCTAGGTCCTCTTTGAAAGTAATGTGGTTTGCTGGTGTTTTATGAAAGTGGAGGGGTCAAGATCAGTAACTATAAAGTGTAGCGTGGGGGGGTAGTTTGGATCAGCTCCAGTTACCCTTACTGTGTCCTCTGCTGACTATTCTTACAACCAGTAATGGTGCATGTGGTCACCTCATTAAATATACCTATCCTAATAAATGTGTCTCCACTGCTCTCTCTTTCTCTCTCAAAAACTCGCATCTCCCTATAACAGTGTTGGATGTACAGTCTTTCTTCTTTGGCTCCTCCCATTGATTACATCATTAAAGGTCCTTAAGCTGTACTCATCTCCTCTCAATACAGTGCAGCACCTTCCTTCCCGAGCACTCAACGATCCTGCTGTGCTCGATGTCCGCTGGAAGAGAAAGGTGAGTGCAGGGCCGCCTCCCATGCTGGGTCCCTGTGCAGCTGAACTGGCTGCACAGGCGGTATGTCCGCCCCTGTAAACCATTAACCCCTGCACAGGCAAATATTTAAAGTAAGGGTGCCCTCACTAGTGGTGGAGTTTTCCACAACAAAATCCATAACATACAGACAACCCCTATGTTATCCTATGGGGTGATGTGTCAATACCTGCGTTCTATTAATATTAATTCTGCAGCAGGAATAGAACACTAAAAACATTTTGTGGCAAATTGCATGTGGTTAAATGTCTCCTTTCATTTCAATGGAGATTTAATTCGCACAGAAATCCGCAACATTATTCAAAAAGAAAATACCCATCCTGTTCCATTGTGTAAAAATCTGCCATGTAATTCACTACAAAAACTACAACTTTGTAAAATCTGCACCTGTTGGTTTAGTAGAGGAAAATTCTGCTATGTGTGAGGGCACTTTAATACTGCAATATATAAGCTGTGTTCTATACAATAGGCAATGTGGTTCAACTCATATTTATATGCAGCACCCATCAACATTCTGCCTGAAGGTATATGAGCAGTGTACAGCTACACTATATGGACACCTACACATTACACCTATAGGAGCTTTCGGGGCGGATTGGCCTACAGGGAATTTTCCCAGTGAGCCTGTGCACTACACGGCCACCGGCGCCCAGGGGCGGATTGGGAAATTAAAGTGGAAAAAATACTAAAAAGTGTAGTTGGGTCAAAATTGATGGAAGGCAGGGCCAAATCAAGTAGGCAAGGCCAGCAATACCCTATTATGGCACATTATACCACCCCCAACAAAGCCAAATACTGCAGTCCATCACACATTACTGCCACCAGCAGCACAAAATACATCCCCAAAAACTTCCACTGGCTGGCTGTGAGGAGGACTCAGATGGCCCCTTGGGCATCAGCCCACCGGGAAATTTCCCTGTACGGTCTATGGCCAATCCACCCCTGCCTAAGCCCTCCTCACTGAAGCTGGCTGGGTTCATACTACTGGGGACACAACAGGGGTCATTATTAGGTGCAGTCCAGGCAGCATGCTAAAGGTAGGGCTGGTTTGGTGTTGTGGCCCACATCTCACATCCTGAGCCCCCTGCTCCATATCTTAATTAGGGACAACTGGAGGGAGACAGAACATGGCAGCTATTGATGGCCACCACAAAGGGACTGCTTCTGTTGGGGAGGTATTCTGTGCTGCACTGTGGTATTACTGACTCTGTCAACTTGCATTAGCCCCCTCAATTTGTGTTGCCCTGCCTTCTATCAATTCTGACACATCTACAACAACACTGTTCTTTCCCGGGCCACTTTAAGTTACCAGTCCATCCCTGAGAGCTTTTATAGCATCCGATTCTATATCCATAGGCATAATTTATAGATGGTCCCCTTTTTGCAGCTAAAACTACGTCCACTTTTCTGGGAACGTTTTCTACAAGATTTTGGAGAGTGTCTGTGAAAACTTTTGCTAGTTCATCCAGAAGAGCATTTGTGAGGTCAGACATTGATGTTGAATGAAAGGACCTGACCCACAATCTCCATTCTTATTTATCCTAAAGGTATTGGATTGTGTTGAGGCCAAAGTTTTGTGTGGCCAGTGAAGTTCTTCCACACCAAACCATCCCTTTATGGACTTTGCTTTGTGTACTAGGGCACAGTCATGCTGGAACAGAAAAGGACCTTCCCCAAACTGCTCCCACAAACTTGGAAGCATGCAGTTGTCCCAAATGCTTTGGTATGCTGAGCGAAGATTCAAATTCGACTTAGGTGGTATTGCAACTGTAACAGGGTCAATAGTAGCACTCAGTAACATAACATTATAACTAGTGATGAGCGAAGTATTGAAAAATTTATTTAAGCTGCTTCACCGGATTTTACAAAAAAAATTGCTTTGTGACGAATTACTTCTTTTTAAGTAGTGGGTGCAATGACAGGGAGCGGCAATTGCGCCACCCCCCATCATTGTACCCCTCAAATCCAAGTGTAAAATTAAAAAATAAATCATACCACCGCCATCTTGATTTAAGATCTAGCGCGAAATCTCGCACAGCCCGTGATGATGTCACCACACATGGGATTTTGTGTGAGATCTTCAATCAATATGGTGGCCGGCTCAAACAGAGGAGGTAAGTATGATTTTATTTTATTTTTTATTAAGGGAAGATCGATTCGCTTCAATTCCGGCAAATTGAATTTCGTAGACTTCGATTCGCTCAACACTGTGCATTAGTGCAAAAGAATATGGGGGTCATTTATCAAACTGAAATACGCCTAAATTAAGTGCAGATTGCGGAGTTTAGTTGGCTTTTCACCGCTCATGTCAGGTCTAAATAGGTGAGCGTGACATGGGCAGGGAAGAGGATGGGCCACAGACCTGTCTCATTTACCATTTTCTACACCTGTTTCAGACTGGCGCCACCTATACATAACTACGGCGGATCCACCGCCAGCTATAGGGCTTTATTATGAACGGCATCTAAAACACCAGTCTTAATAAATGACCCCCTATGTTTCCTTGTAGGAGAAGAACCTTACAAGTACATGTCTAATATTGGATATAAAGGAGATGAAGCAGATTGTATTACAACTAGCCTGTACTTGATTTAGAACAGTCAACAAGTCACTTAGGGTCTTGTGTGGGGAATAATTGGATTATAGAATGCAGAAGTACATTGGTCCTGTAAATAGGGATTACGTGTGCTTGCATGACAGAAGCTCTGTAGCTACTTGTCTGATCAATCTGGCAGTTAGCTTGGAAATGTGTATTGATTTCTCCATTAACTATATTAACTGAGGAGCACAATACCTGCCTCCATTTGTAGAGTTCTTATCAATACGCTGTCACACCCATAAATAACGCGCACAGCCTGTAATGTCAGCTGTGTACTTTCATTTACAGGGGTCTGTGAACAAGCAATTCTGTTTACTATACACAATGTTTTATCATTCATGTGGAAGTATAAAAACTGATCATTGCAGTCGCCAGCTGTACAATAAATATTCAAGTAATCCTAAAGTAAACTAATAAAAAAACACCAAAATGATAACACATAGAACTTTAAATAGGACCTTTTAGGTTTATTGAATAATGCTCTGTCTTGTGGAGGTTGTGCAGGATTAGAAAAACATGTCTGCTATCTTTTGGAAATAGTGCCACACCTGTCCATCAGTTGTGTCTGGTATTACAGCTCAGCCCATTAGAGTAAATAGACTGTGGACAGGTGTAGTGCTATTTAAAGAGGACCTTTCACCGATTATGACAATGTGAACTAAGTATACAGACATGGAGAGCGGCGCCCGGGGATCTCACTGCACTTACTATTATCCCTGGCCGCCGCTCCGTTCTCCTGCTATGCCCTCCGGTCTCTTCGCTCACTAAGTTATAGTAGGCAGAGATTTCAGTCACTGAGTTATGGTAGGCGGAGTCTGCCCTTGTTCTGCTGTAGCGCTGGCCAATCGCATTGCAGAGCTCACAGCCTGGGAGAAAATAACCTCCCAGGCTGTGAGCTCTGCGCTGCGATTGGCCAGCGCTACAGCAGAACAAGGGCAGACTCCGCCTACCATAACTTTGTGAACGAAGATACCGGAGGGCATAGCGGGAGAACGGAGCGGCGCCCAGGGATAATAGTAAGTGCAGTGAGATCCTCGGGCGCCGCTCTCCATGTCTGTATAGTTAGTTCACATTGTCATAATCAGTGAAAGGTCCTCTTTAAGTTATGAAAGCAGCCAGCTCTGAACTCCTGCTTTACTTCCAGACATAAAAATACTGCATTTCCATGCAACCACCACTATGCGGAGCTAAGTGCAAAGAGATTATTGCAGCTTCTATTTCAGTCAGTTGTACCTGTATAAATTCCTGTGCACTGAGCTCCCCCTAGTGGCGGCTGCAGGCAACCAGCTTTGTAATAAGTTATCTGAAGGGAAGCAGTGATTTAGAGCTATATGCGGGAGAAATATGTTATTCAGAATAAGTGCCATATTTTTGAAGCACCTATTCCACTTTTTACAACAATGGTAATTTTTTTCTTATTTTTTTATTTAAATTTCTTCCACTTGATAAAGAAAACTCCAGACTGCTCTATGATAGCCAGAACATGGCATGATGACACATTACCCTTAGCTTTACCATCATATACCAGAGATTGCCAGTGCCTGACCTCTGTTGCTTGGAGAAGATACTAGTTCTGACCATTAAATTCTGCTTGCCCAAGAATCATTTTCCATTTTCCTGAGATCTGATGAGTATCTACAGTTTTGACTTCTTATCTTCTTTATAAAACATTGTCCCAACATTAAAGGGGTTGTGCAAGAATGGGTTTGTTAGTTTTTTTGGCATCCTCCCCTCCACTTGGCCAGACCTGTAAAGGGAACGGTTCTTATCTGCTTCTTGGTGCTGGGTCTCCGCTCCTTCTCTTCCAGGCCTGAGCTGCTTTTCTGGGGATCCCTCGCTGTAAACATCTGGTTTAAAATTGCCTGCAGCCAATTTGCCAAATTGGCCGCAGCGGTGGCCAACTGCCCTTACGTCATGACAGGTCCACCCCCCTCTATTCTTGCAAAACCCCTTTAAGAGTAACCCGAATAAGGATCACTGCATTCAAAGTGTAAGAAAGCTAGTATAATGGACAGGGCACCGTGGGGTGAGGATTTAGACAAGATATTGATTCCATTTGCGTTACATGGGAGGTTTCATATAAAGATACTGTATTTTGTTAAACCAGATTTCCCTATTAAATTCTGTGCTGAGCAGATTTCTTTCCTGCATTACATCATGTCCATTGCAATTCACATGCACACTGAATCCTTCCTATCATTCTCATCTGTGTGTTTTTGTAGCTGTTAAAGTAAGCACATATTAACCAGAGCTAGATTTTTTGATAATGAATAACCCATGGTGTAGAAATGTTGATTATATCTAGGCAGCTGAGTCGTCAGCCAGACATCCACAGACATCGGCGGTGGCCGAGCCAAGAAAAGGAAGAGATGTCAGGACATGTGTTAAGATTATGTAGCAGAAGTGAAGGAAACATAATGAACTAATGTACCAAGGAAAATTATCACATTGCTGGAAACATGCCATAAATCTAATAGCTGAAATAACGATATCCACAAGGATTACAACGGTCAGGAAAATAGTTTCCAGGCATTACCGTCCATCGTTATAGAACTGCTTGCTTTGCCTTAAATCTGGATAAAGCCCTTTTTGGCAGTCCAAGTACAGTTTAATAGAATCATAGAAAGAGTTGATGTCAGCATGGATTCTGGAATTGCGGTTATGACATCTTCCTCCAGATATTTTCTTCATTGGTAAGTGTACATTTACTTTCTTGTGTGAGAATGGATACAACTCAATATTATATATTAAGTTAGGGCCAGTGTAGACTTATAGATTGTGTCTGGACTGTGTGCGCACACTATGGAAATTTCCATATGTATAATTGGAAGTGTTTATTCAGCATATGCATGGATTTCTGCAAGCTCCATTCAGATGAATGAGACACCTGCCGAAATTTCTGCAACAAATCTGATGCACGTGAACTTACCCTTATGTGCTTATATTGTTTAAATGTTTAAAATTGTGGCATTTCATGGCCATTGAATGCATTGCAGAATGCCCTTTCAACCATCCATATGTTTAACTAGTCTTCAAGTTTGTAACTGATCAATTTACTAAGTATTATTAATGTACCAGTTATAATGTTTTAACTGCAAATTAAAAAGGGGTCAGTCAGCACAACCCAATGAGCAGGTGCACATTGCCATCGCTAGAAACACAAAGAAAAAAGGGGTCAGTCAGCACAACCCAATGAGCAGGTGCGCATTGCCATGGCTTGAAACACAAAGAAAAAAGGGGTCAGTCAGCACAACCCAATGAGCAGGTGCACATTGCCATCGCTAGAAACACAAAGAAAAAAGGGGTCAGTCAGCACAACCCAATGAGCAGGTGCGCATTGCCATGGCTTGAAACACAAAGAAAAAAGGGGTCAGTCAGCACAACCCAATGAGCAGGTGCACATTGCCATCGCTAGAAACACAAAGAAAAAAGGGGTCAGTCAGCACAACCCAATGAGCAGGTGCGCATTGCCATAGCTAGAAACACAAAAAAAAAGAAAAATACAATGCAAACCAAATAAAGTACAAAAAAGTATTCTGATGCTAATGCTATTCTTATTAAAGGAAACCTGTCACCAGGATTTTGCTCTCTGCGCTTTTATTGTGTTAAAAAACTGTTTTGATTGATATGCAAATTACCTGATATGAGTCCTGTATCCGGAGATGAGTCAAGCGGAAAGGAGCCCAGCATTGCCCCGCGTCCTCCGATTCTCCTCCTTGCTGGCTGACCTCATAGAGCTGGAGCGCCGAAATCTCGCAATGTGCGAGCTAGCGCATGCGTAGTTCGTTCCCTGTGCTGATGCTAGTACAGGAAATGAACATGATGCCGACACTGCGCATGCGCTAGCTCGCGCATCGTGAGATTTCGGCGCTCCAGCTCTGTGACGTCAGCCAGCAAGGAGGAGATTCGGAGGACGCGGGGCGGTGCTGGGATCCTTCCCGCTTGACAGGGGGGTGATCACCCCATATAGACTCCCTGATCACCCCCCTGTCATTGATCACCCCCTGTAAGGCTCCATTCAGACATTTTTTTTGGCCCAAGTTAGCGGAAATTGTTTGTTTTTTTTTTGTTTTTTTTCTTACTAAGTCTCATATTCCACTAACTTGTGTCAAAAAATAAAATCTCACATGAACTCACCATACCCCTCACGGAATCCAAATGCGTAAATTTTTTTAGACATTTATATTCCAGACTTCTTCTCACGCTTTAGGGCCCCTAAAATGCCAGGGCAGTATAAATACCCCACATCTGACCCCATTTCGGAAAGAAGACACCCCAAGGTATTCCGTGAGGGGCATATTGAGTCCATGAAAGATTGAAATTTTTGTCCCAAGTTAGCGGAAAGGGAGACTTTGTGAGAAAATACAAAAAAAAATCAATTTCCGCTAACTTGTGCCCAAAAAAATAAAAATTCTAGGAACTCGCCATGCCCCTCACGGAATACCTTGGGGTGTCTTCTTTCCAAAATGGGGTCACATGTGGGGTATTTATACTGCCCTGGCATTTTAGGGGCCCGAAAGCGTGAGAAGAAGTCTGGGATCCAAATGTCTAAAAATGCCCTCCTAAAAGGAATTTGGGCCGCTTTGCCCACCTAGGCTGCAGAAAAGTGTCACACATCTGGTATCGCCGTACTCAGGAGAAGTTGGACAATGTGTTTTGGGGTGTCATTTTACATATACCCATGCTGGGTGAGATAAATATCTTGATCAAATGCCAACTTGCCAATTGGAAAAGTTGTCTTTTGCCAAGATATTTCTCTTACCCAGCATGGGTATATGTAAAATGACACCCCAAAATACATTCCCCAACTTCTCCTGAGTACGGCGATACCAGATGTGTGACACTTTTTTGCCGCCTAGGTGGGCAAAGGGGCCCACATTCCAAAGAGCACCTTTAGGATTTCACAGGTCATTTATTACACATTTTGATTTCAAACTACTTTGCACACATTAGGGCCCCTAGAATGCCAGGGCAGTATAACTACCCCACAAGTGACCCCATTTTGGAAAGAAGACACCCCAAGGTATTCCGTGAGGGGCATGGCGAGTTCCTAGAATTTTTTTTTTTGTCACAAGTTAGCGGAAAATTATGATTGTATTTTTTTATTTTTTTTCTAACAGAGTCTTATATTCCACTAACTTGCCTGCCCTGGCAATTTAGGGGTCCTAATGTGTGCAAAGTAGTTTGAAATCAAAATCTGTAAAAACTGACCGGTGAAATCCGAAAGGTGCTCTTTGGAATGTGTGCCCCTTTGCCCACCTAGGCTGCAGAAAAGTGTCACACATCTGGTATCGCCGTACTCAGGAGAAGTTGGGCAATGTGTTTTGGGGTGTCATTTTACATATACCCATGCTGGGTGAGATAAATATCTTGGTCGAATGCCAACTTTGTATAAAAAAATTGGAAAAGTTGTCTTATGCCAAGATATTTCTCTCACCCAGCATGGGTGCCCACTCTGATTTTTATCATTTTTGTTGCCAAAATAGCCTTCATTGAATTCAGGGAATGCAGGAACCAACATGCATGCTGAGCCCGCTCTATACCTCTTCTGGTGCCAAATGGCTTTTAATGAATGCAATGCTTACACTAATTTAAATTAGCCTATGGGGCAGACAGGGTGGTCAGGAGTGCACGACTGAATAGAATCAGCCACACCTCCGGTTCAAACTGCAAAGAAAAAAGGGGGTCAGTCAGCACATCCCAATGCACAGGTGCACACTGCCATGGCTACAAACACAAAGAAAAAAAATACAATGCAACAGCACTCTGCAAACCAAATAAAGTACAAAAAAGTATTCAAAGAAGGCTATTTTGGCACCAAAAATGATAAAAATCAGAAAGGGCCCAGCATGCATGCCGAACCTGCACTCCCTGAATTTTATGATAGCCGTCATGGCACATAACGGGTAGAATTTAGTGTTAGTTTCCTGTCTTACAGAGATCGCCTTGACGTGCGGCAGACGGGCCCAAATAATTTTGTACAAAATGTATTTGCCAAGAATTTCAAATAGCATTAGCATCAGAATACTTTTTTTGTACTTTATTTGGTTTGCCGAGTGCTGTTGCAGTTATAATGTTTTGTTATGACATTGAATGATGAAGGGAGTATATCTAGCTCAGAATTTTCTGTGGGAAGACCTGCAAAGGGCAGTTATTGGCTGCAGCATTGCCAAACTGCAAGTTTAAATCCAGGGACGTGAGCAGAGCAGTGGAGGCCAAAGAGGGAAGTAGCCGGGAGCCAGCGTTGGGAGGAAGGCAAGTATGCTTCCCTTCACAGGTCTGTCCAGAAGGAAGGCGGTTGACAACCCCTTTAAAGGGATTTTCCTATGTCATGAAGTGAAGGTGTATGGATAGGAAATGTGATCGCTTTATAATTTGTCAAATTTTTGGGTGCTGTGCCTAATAGCTGTTTCTCCCCTGATCGGTGTTCCTCAGCTACCCAGATGTGCAGGAAAAAATTATACACAGCACTATACTAATGGTGTGTCGCCTTCATTCTCAGGATTGGTGGAGGTGCAAGAGATCCCCCAAAAACACACACACACCAATCATAAAGTGAAGGCATATCAATAAGTTTACTTTATATATTCCATAAAATCCAAATATCACATGACTAGCTGATTGCAAGGACCCAGTGTTGGGAACCCCCATATTCAGTTATTATCAGTAGAGATGAGCAAAGTTTTGAAAAATTCAATTTGGCAGCTTCGCCGAAGTTTCCCAAGAAATTTGATTCATTACAAATTAATTTGTCACAAATCGCTATAAATCAGGTATACTCAGGCCACTCTGCCTTAGGGTACAGCCACACGGAGTGGCCGTGCTCAGGTGATGAACTGCACGGCCTTTCCTTTAACAATGAAGACCACACTGTTAATGGCCACAAAATACCTTTAATGCGCCTTTAAACAGGGGATGTTGCTGGTATGGGGATTGGCTGGTTAGGTGGAGGCACAATATGCTGGCATATCCACTTCTCCAACCCCAGTGCTCTCCTGCCCTACAGGTGGGAGCCCTTCTTCTGCCATCTGCTTTTCCACATCATCTAATATCGATCAGAATAGGTCATCAGGAACATCCAGCTCCTCCTCTCTCTGCATCTTGCAGACTTTTCCAGGAAGTAAAGCCAGCAAAAGATGAGGATGGTCATTGTAACGGAACACCTGGCAACCCGACTGAGTACCTCCGTTGCTGGATGTGTTTCCTGAGGTCTCCAAGCACTCTGGCAGACACCACCATCACCGAACCGAAGAAGCAGATGAATGCTGTAGGCAGTGGAATAGGAAACCATACGAATAGGTTTACGCTCCTAGCAGTCAAACTGGAACAGCATACCATAAATCCTCCCCCCAAGAATGAGACGACACTTCACTTTGAGGGTTAAAACAGGAACTGACTGTACTTCACGTACAGCCTCTTTTATTCACAAACCACCAACATAGTACTGCCCACAGGGTTTTGAAATACAACCAATCAATATATTACAACACATACAATGTAAGTACAGCAACCAATCATTCACGCCCCTAGGGGACCAGAAGGGAGAATGCGACACAGGACAGATACAACACATCCCCACAATGCATCATGGTTTCCTCCTCTCTGCCCTGGAGACAACCGAGGAGCAATCCAATTATCTCTCAGGACAAAGGGAAATCGCCAATACACATGTGGAGACAACAGGACAGACATCACCATTTAAACACACAATGGGACAATGGCACAATGGGACAATATAAACACACCCAGCATATTCCTCCCCTCTGTCTATCCACTCAACTATCTCCAAAGCTGACAAGTTATACTTTTTATAAATTGTTACAACTTTGTGAGTTTACATTGTACATACATATAACTTACATCAATTTAACCAGTAAAACTTAGAGACTAAGCTATCTAAAATTCACTTGAATAGGTTCAGGGGTTTAAAAGTCAGCAAAAGTATCTCAAAGGGCCGTAATCCTGGGGCAGGAGGCTGGCAAACAGCCCCTTCCAAAACACCGTGGCGAGGTTGGTTTCGTCACAGTCATCATAAGACCTGGACCTCCTAAGGGGTGTAGACTGGATGGTATTGGTTGGCACGCTGGACACTAGAATAATAAAGGCTTCCATCTTATTGGTATTAATTCGTTTTCAGAAACACTGTCCCTAGCACATAAGTACTTGCCATTTCTCTCGCTATGCTAAGCTCACAGGACAATGGCGGTGACCGCGCGGGATGAGGGTTTAATAGGGCTGTGACATCACAGGGAATGACTACCTGCGGATTGGCTGGCTGCACAGCATTATGGGTGGTGATCTTGTGTTCCCTGGCTTGTCTCCTCTACACTTAGTTTTGTTTTCTAACACATGCAGCCGCCATTTTAGGAAAAACTGGTTCATTACCATGAAGCGTGAGGAAATTCGGATTCATTGCAAATCGATGCTTTCCTAAACTTTGGACTAAACTCTGCTTCACTTCGCTCAACACTAATTATCACCAAGGGAACCATGTGGCATGCAACCATTTTCCTGCAACATAAGGGCACAAATCTGCCACGTGAACACAGAATCCATTTAAATCAAAGCATGTTCATACAATACATTTGTCTACAGGGAGAGCTGGTCTTAACAGTGATTTCCTGCTCTGGCTTATAATGGGGATTCCAATCACTGACCATTTTTATTAAAGGGGGTGCAGGATAAATATTTTTAGATAAGGCATAGAATGGTATCAAATAAATAAAATAAGCATTACTCATTCCAACACCTACTGGGCTTTGCTTTCTGGTCCTGACTCGACACTCAGGAAATGGCAGGAGATTACTGGTTAGCCAGTCACTGGCTGAGGAGGTTCACTAACGTGGCCACTGATGGGCTAACTAGGCATCTCCTGCTGCTTCATCTGTGTTGAGCCTGGGCCAAGAAGTAGAGATACCACCAGAACAACAGCAGGGGATCGTGATGTGAGTATGTTTTTTATTTTTTAAACTTCATTTGGCCTCACAAGCAGGGGCAGATTGGGAACTTAAAGTGGCCCTGGAAAAAAAACTAAAAGTGTCCCCTTGTTGTAGGCAAATCCAAACTAACAGAAGGCAGGGCCAACAGGTGGAGCCAGCATACCTTAGCGCAGCACAAAATACCACTCAGACAGAACCAAATACCACGGGGCAGCACAAACTACTGCAGCCCCTGCCACAGTATTCAACTGTATCACCTGCCTGAGGATGGAGATACAGTTGAATTCACTTTTCCAATACAGCGGGCGACAGGACAAAATATATACCGTGTGGTATATGTTTTGTTTTTCAATTGGAATTAATGGACCACTGTATGAGCTATGCTGTGTCATATCTCAGAGCCTTCCTTTCAAATTATACATCAGAGCCTTAGAGGTCATTGGGGAAACTCACACCTCTCCCCCATTCAACTGAAATAATACGAGGTCAGGAGGAATTCCTTCAACACCCTCCCTAATACGAAGTCATTTTTCAACTACTTCATAGTGTTTTTGCCTACTTCTGGATCAACGCTGTAGCATAATAACTTCATCCTTATGGACTAGTGTCTTTTTTCAGTCTTGCTATTTTGCTGGCTTCATCACTGCAAGACCACTGAGATGGCCATCATTGCACTTTTGGCAGTCCTGCAAAGCCAGTGGAACTGCACAGGCGCAGTTCATATAGTAGGGCTGATGCTCGCTGTATGTCTTGTGGTGCGCAGACCCAGGCAGACTACCAGTCTGCGTCTGCACAGGATGTGGGCACAGAGGAGAGGTGACATCACAGGCCGAGAGGGAGGGCATCAGTGACACACAGGGGAAGTACTAGGATCACACAGGGGAAGTACTAGGCTCTCTGACAAGGCAGGTTTGGGCACTTTAAAGAGGGGGGCTTGGGCTCTTTAGAAGTTTGGAATACTTTGCTGGGCACTTTGTGCCTCATTTGCAAATAACGATGTTTGGGTGCACCTTAGTATTAGTTATATAGGCAAAATATTGGTGACAGAGTAACTTTAATTCCAATAGGTCATCAACAATAAAGCAACTCATAAGAAGAAACAGACACTATATCAGATTTCATATTATCTGAATAATTTAATTTATACAGTTTCATGTTGATTATAATCCAGATAGATTACGTTTATATTTGGCATGAATTAAATATTTTGCTTGGCTTTGGTCGGTATGTTATTAGATTCTATGTATGAAGTCCATATATTACAGTTTCTGTCACATTTGATCTACGTGATGTGATACAGTTTAGTAAGCAGGCAGAGTGCTGTAGAATCCCTACAGAGGCTTTATCCATGGATATAAATCTGAATTTGAGCTCATGCTAGGGCTTTTAGGGCAAAAGCTTATTGAGTTTATTGCCATTTTCTTAGACGATCTGTCATTTTTTTTTTTTGCTGTCTTGATTTAGGGCACTATAAAATGATCACAGATCCCCTTAAAGGGGTTGTCCGAGTTATGGAAAAATAAAAGATGTAGCACTGTAAATCTGATGGTCAGCAATTTATAACTAAGCTAAGCAAGTTTTAGGCAAAAAAAATCTATTTCCTCATTTCCTTTGCTCTTTTCTGGCCTTTTGTTTACTTGCAATAAAAACAATCTCTGCCCCTCCCCCTGCACTGCTAAGGGAGGGAATACAAGTGCTGCCCTGAGTGACATGCCTACCTGCTAGGAGACTCAGCAGCATGTTGTATGCGGAGAACTACAAGTCCCAGCTGTATAATGACACCGCTAAGGGAGTGAATACAAGTGCTGCCCTGAGTGACATGTCTGCCTGCTGGGAGACTCAGCAGCATGTTGTATGTGTAGAACTACAAGTCCCAGCTGTATAATGACACTAGTAAAGGAGAGAATACAAGTGCTGCCCTGAGTATCATGTCTGCCTTCTGGAAGACTCAGCAGCATGTTGTATGTGTAGAATTACAAGTCCTTGCTGTAAAATGACACTGCTAATACACACAGGATCTGCCCCCTACCTGCAATGCTCTGCAGAACTTATTTTTCAGCTCCTGTGCCCAACATTTGTCTCCTCACTGCCTGCAGCTGCACAGTAAACACTTCATCTCTGAGTCTGTGCATGTGAAGGGGTTAGGCTGGGTTCACACCTGAGCGTTTTACAGCGCATTCCTACACGCTGTAAAACGCTCAACAGGCAAGAACCAATGATTCCCTATGGGCATGGTTCTCACCTGAGCGTTTTACAGCGCGTAAGAATGCGCTGTAAAACGCTCTACGCCCCAAGAAGTGCAGGAGCTTCTTTGGGGCGTATTGTCGCGCGTTCCCGCCCATAGACTTCAGCGGGAATGCGCGAAAATGGGCGTTTCTTGTTTGCACATAACTGGCTTTATGTGGAAAGTATTTTACTACTGTCTGAAACAAGCTCTCTCCTATTGATAAAATGGCCAGCCTCTGTACGCACTTTTATGAATGCACTGCAGCGAGCGGAAGCGAGCTGGCCGGCCGGCGCGTGACTGACGTCACTTAGTAAGGCTCCTGCTTCCTGAATTAAGTGGGAGGAGCGTTACTAAGTGACGTCAGTCACGTGCCGGCCGGCCAGCTCACTGACGCTCGCTGCAGTGCATTCATAGTGAAAGTGAGTACAGAGGCTGGCCATTTTATCAATAGCAGAGAGCTTGTTTCAGACAGTAGTAAAATACTTTACACACAAAGCCAGTTATGTGCGCAGTTTAGGACACATGAGGGGACACATAGGGCCATGAGGGGGACCAGCATAAGATGCTATATGTGTGTCTTATGCTGGTCCCCCTAATGGCCCTAAGTGTCATAGCACACATCCCCTATAACAGTGCCATCCACAGATCCACCCCATTACAACGTCATCCACAGGTCCCCCATAAGTGTCCTCCACAGATCCCCCATAACACTGTCCTCCACAGATCCCCATAATAGTGTCCTCCACAGATCCCCATAACAGTGTCATCCACAGATCCCCCATAATAGTGTCCTCCACAGATCCCCCATAACACTGTCCTCCACAGATCCCCCATAACACTGTCCTCCACAGATCCCCCATAACACTGTCCTCCACAGATCCCCCATAACACTGTCCTCCACAGATCCCCATAACACTGTCCTCCACAGATCCCCCATAACACTGCCCTCCACAGATCCCCCATAACAGTGTCATCCACAGATCCCCATAAAAGCATCATCATGCCTCTGTTGTCAATCACACAAACGCGCGTATTACGAGCGTTTCCTAAATACAAAAACGCCCAAAAATATGTCTCAAAAACGCCTGATAAAAACGCCTGGAAAATGCGCATACCGAATACGCTCAGGTGTGAACAGGGCCGCCATCAGGGGGGTACAGCCAATACCCCAGTAAGGGGCCCTGCCAGTTCCAATAAAAAAAAAAAAATTTCCCCCCCTCCCATTTGTCAGTGACTTGAGTTGAACTTTATTGCATCGCTAGAGGGGGGCAATTGATTATTCCTTGTTAGTGATGTCCGGTTCATGAACGAATCGTTCATTTGAATCGATTCAGTTCACTGAACCGGAGGAGTCGATTCACCTGACTGAGCTGATCCGAGTGAAACAGCTCAGTGAGTCCCAGCACACAATAGCAGAGACGCCGGCAGCAGGGAGGGGAGGGGCTCGGGAGGAGTGTAATCTGATCCTAGAGTGGAAGCTGCTTCTGCCAGCCCCTCCCCTCCCCGCCCACCAACCAATCAGAGCTGAGGCAAGGCAAGCACTAGCAGCTCTGAGTCTGAGTCACACTGTACAGGGAGTCTAAAGAATCGAATGAGTCACAGGTGAAAAGAATCTAAAGATCCGACTGCAAGCAGCATTTTGGTGTCCGCCTCCAGAGCGGAATGGAGGCGGAACGGAGCCAAACGGATGCATTCTGAACGGATCCTTATCCATTCTGAATGCATTGGGGCAAAACCGATCCGTTTGGGGCCGCTTGTGAGATCCCTGAAACAGAAACCAGTGTGAAAGTGGCCTATGCCGCATACTGAGCTGAGCTATTTCAAAGGCTCCAAATTATTTATTTTCATATTGATCCTTATGTTGTCTACTTGGCTCGGCAGCTCTATGTTGTGTGGTCTTTGCTCGGGGGTAAAATGCAAAGCTGTTTTCTGGATTATCCCACAGGGCCAGGATCCTCCATCACTTATTGTTATTAACCCCTCCCTTGCCAGCCCACCCAGCCCTATTTAGCTGTGTGTTCAGCTTTGAAAAAAAATGTTTAGGCCATGAAGGGGTTTATTAAGTGTTGGAGGGGGTGGGGGGTGTTATTGTGCATATTGTGTTTGGGATCCATTTAACAAGTTTGACCAGTTGGGTTTGAGAGTGGTTGAGTGTCATCCACAGATCCCCCATAAAAGTGTCATCCACAGATCCCCCATAAAAGTGTCATCCACAGATCCTCCATAACAGTGTGTCATCCACAGATCCCCCATAACAGTGTGTCATCCACAGATCCCCCATAACAGTGTTCGTCATCCACAGATCCCCCATAACAGTGTGTCATCCACAGATCCCCATAACAGTGTGTCATCCACAGATCCCCATAACAGTGTGTCATCCACAGATCCCCTATAACAGTGTGTCATCCACAGTACCCCATAACAGTGTGTCATCCACAGATCCCCCATAACAGTGTGTCCTCCACAGATCCCCCATAACAGTGTCATCCACAGATCCCCATAACAGTGTTCGTCATCCACAGATTCCTCATAAAAGTGTGTTATCCACAGATCCCCATAACAGTGTGTCATCCACAGATCCCCCATAACAGTGTGTCATCCACAGTACCCCATAACAGTGTGTCATCCACAGATCCCCCATAACAGTGTGTCATCCACAGATCCCCCCATACCAGTGTCATCCAGAGATCCCCATAACAGTGTTCGTCATCCACAGATTCCTCATAACAGTGTGTCATCCACAGATTCCCCCCATAACAGTGTATCATCCACAGATTCCCCCCATAACAGTGTCATCCACAGATTCCACCCATAACAGTGTCATCCTACAGATTCCCCCCATAACAGTGTGTCATTCACTGATTCCCCCCATAACAGTGTGTCATCCACAGATTCCCCCCATAACAGTAAGTCCTCCACAGATTCCCCCTATAACAGTAAGTCATCCACAGATTCCCCCCATAACAGTAAGTCATCCACAGATTCCCCCATAACACTGTAACAGTAAACCTTGTGGTTTTAAGGTGTTTTTTTCTTAAATGTGCCAGAGGAAGATTGCTAGGGCAGATTAGAACAGGTAGTGTAGTTAGTGTTAGTGTAGGGTCCTGCTTAAAAGAGTCTACCTTGTCGTGGTAGCAGGCTTCATATTATTTGGTCAAAAATTAATTCCTTACTGAAATCACTGATTATCACTTTTTACTGTCTTTGTAGTTGTAAAAAAATTATGAAATTGGGGGTAGGTCCTTGGGGGTGGAGGGGAGGTGGAGTCAGGACGGATTCTAAATCGGCGGAGTAGGAGGGGGGGCCCAGGCCTTGAGCTGTGTAAGGGGCCCCAAAATTTCTGATGGGAGCCCTGGGTGTGAACCAAGCATTAAGAATCCTGTGAGAGAGCAATAAGCAGCAGCTGGCAGTGCAGGGGGGGCGTGGCCAGTACAGTGATGTCTTGTGTACAGATCTCTCAGGCTTCTGCAGGAACATTATTAGAGCAGGGAGAGAAGCTGACATCACAGGTCATGTGACCCTCAGTGAAATCTGAGAAACCAGCCACTGGAGATAAAGTGAGTTAATTGGAAAGCTGTTACATTTGCCTAGTTAGAAACATAGAAAGAATAAAAAATAAAAAAATTGAACAAACCCTTTAACAAAATATTGGGTAATTTTCTTTAATTGACCCAGTTATTTTGCAAAAATGTTGTATTGAACAGCTTCAGTGTCCTTTTGGCCTCTGTCAGGCAGATATGCCTTGAAAACCTGCTAAACTTTCCTATACAGCAGGCCACCCAAAAAATTATACCGTGTGGTATATGTTTTGTTTTTCAATTGGGATCTATGGACCACTGCATTAGCTATGCTGTGTCATATCGCAGAGCCTTCCGTTGAAATTATACATCAAGGAATATGTAATGTAAACAGGGCCTTAGAGGTCTTTGGGGAAACTCATACCTCTCCCCCATTGAACTCAAATAATATGAGGACAGGAGGAATTCCTTGGACACCCTCCCTAAGGCCTCTTGCACACGACCGTGCCGTGTTTTGCGGTCCGCAAATTGCGGATCTGCAAAACACGGATGCCTCCCGTGTGCCTTCTGCAATTTGCAGAATGGATCAGACGGCCCATTATAGAGATGCAATTTTTTTTTTTGTCCGCAAAACGGACAAGAATAGGACATGATCTATCATTTTTGCGGGGCCACGGAATAGAGCAACGGATGAGGACAGCACACGAAGTGCTGTCTGCATCTTTTTCGGCCCCATTACAGTGAATGGGTCCACACCCGAGCCGCAAAAAATGCTGCTCGGATGCGGAACCAAACTACAGTCGTGTGCAAGAAGTCTGATATGAAGTAATTTTCAACTAATCCATAGTGTTTTTGCCTACTTCTGGATCAACGCTGTAGCATAATAACTTCATCCTTATGGACTAGTGTCTTTTTTCAGTCTTGCTATGTTAAAAACTTCAACCCAAATAGTGTCAATTGGGTGTGAGCGGTCTATTCTCATATAGGTTAAGTTTACTGTTATAGTTAGTGTAACGCCCCAGAGGTGCTACCACTTTTGCACCTTGCCACTATCTCCTATGTATTAATTTCCAGGTCCTGCAAAATGTGTATTCATATTTCTTATTTTGTAATTGTTCACATATAATATGCCTGGTCCACCAGCAGGTGGCAGCAAACATGGCATGCGTTTTTCACTGACGGTTGCTGAGAGATGTTGTTTGTAAATCTTCAGTTTTTTATCATGCGCGTGAAAAACGCATCAAAACGCATTGCACCCACCCGGAAAAAAATAAACGCAATCGCAGACAAAACTGCCTGAACTTGCTTGCAAAATAGTGCGAGTTTCACTGAACGCACCCTGAACGCATCCGGACCTAATCCGTCGCCTAATCCACAGTGTATTACTGTACTGTGGCGGCAGCAGGGAGCGCACGGCGTCATAGCAACCAATGACGCCGTGCGCTCCTGCTCTCAGCAGGAATCCAGGCCGCGGTTCCACGGACCGCTCACAGCCGTGAACAACGGCCGTGTGCATTCAGCCTAAACGGAACGGAAAAACGGAAATACGGAAACGGAATGCATACGGAGTACATTCAGTTTTTTTTGCGGAACCATTGAAATGAATGGTTCCGTATACGGACTGTATACGGAACGCAAAAAAAACGGCCAGTAAACGGGGAAAAAAACGGTCATGTGCAATAGGCCTAAGGCTGAGTTCACATGGGTGCGACGGATTAGGTCCGGATGCGTTTAAGGTGCGTTCAGTGAAACTCGCACTATTTTGCAAGCAAGTTCAGGCAGTTTTGTCTGCGATTGCGTTCAGTTTTTTCCGCGCGGGTGCAATGCGTTTTGATGCCTTTTTTCACACGCGTGATAAAAAACTGAAGGTTTACAAACAACATCTCTCAGCAACCATCAGTGAAAAACGCATTGCACCCGCACTTGCTTGCGGATGCAATGCATTTTTCACGCAGCCCCATTCACTTCTATGGGGCCAGGGCTGCGTGAAAAACATGCTGCGATTTTCACGCAACGCAGAACTGATGTGTGAAAAACAACGCTCATGTACACAGACCCATTGAAATGAATGGGTCAGGATTCAGTGCGGGTGCTATGTGTTCACGTCACGCATTGCACCCGCGCGGAAAACTCGCTCGTGTGAAAGGGGCCTAGAGTAGTGGATAAGGTCATTTTGATTTCTTTACATGCTGATGTCCCCAGGCTTCCTTATATAACATAGCTCTCAGTTTTTTTCATAAATTGAAAATATCATATCAGAAGATTCTGGCACTAAACAAGTCTCAGCTTGGATGGCCCCGATTTTCAGCAGAACTTTGTGATCATTGTCACTTGCTCCTGTAGTCTGCACGTTCAAAATATAATATGATTAGTGTTGAGTGAAGTTATGGAAAATTCGATTTGTCTGCATCGCTCCAATAAAAAATAAAAAAATTGTTTCTTGCTGAATTACTTCATTATGAAGCGCATTTCTTTGTAAATAGTTGGTGCAATGACAGGGTCTCCGCAGATGGGATTTTGGTGGGATCTTCAATCAAGATGGCGGATCTGGCGCTTCGCGCTCAAATGAGTTAGGCATGATGTTTTGTTTATCTTTTTGCCCCATTTCAGGGAAAATCGATTTGTTATCACTGTTAATGCATGAGGAAATTCGGCTTTACGGCGAATCGAATTTTCCCTGAAATTCGGATTGAAGTCCACTTCATGAACTTTGATTCGCTCAACACTAAATATGATATTTGTGCCTATTGGATCTTTTTTTTCCACTGATCCTTAGATGTATCCCTAAAAATGGTATAATACACTGTACTTTATAAAATATGGATGCGACAAAAAAAAATACTTTAGATCTTCATGGATCAATTAGTATTTAATCTATCGATCTAGAAGTAAGAAATATGTATCTGTTGATGCATGTTAGGAAATTATATAATCATAATGGATCTGAATCTTTACCATAGTTTTAGATATGACAGACGAACAGGGAATTTACATTACGTATGAGATCATGCATGGCAGCAGTGCTGAAAAAAAGATAGAAAAAATTGTAAAAATTATTTTCCAGCTGGGTCCCTATTCAGTTGCCTGAGATTCACAGATAAATGAGTGAGGGGAATAAAATGCACAAAATATTTTTTTATTCACAGTGTACGGGAGAAATTACAAGGGCGCCATATCCCCTGATATTTTATTTTTCTCCAGTCAGATGACTGTGCCCTCAGGCTAAACAAATGAATATTCAACTTTATTGGGCTTTTCATTGCATTAACAACTGTGAAAGCAATCAAAAAAGAATAATCACTGAGCTAACAAGCAGGGTGGAAAATTCTTTACCAGCAGAGATTGAAACAAAAGAGAAAGTAGTACAGGTTTTTGCCCACGTCACATCTAAACTCTGTAAGATTTGTACTTTATCCCTAAAGCCATACTGTCCTCCTTGTTGCGCTGGATTCAGACATTTTTCTACTGTATCCGTGTAGGGAGTATCAGGGCATTTAGGGATAGCCTCCCCTGCCCATAATAATTTTAGGTTACCTACCCGGACACAAGTATATTATATTTTTCACTTACTTGCGGGTAGGACCCTATCAGTAATTTAGAGATTGTATTTTTAATTAATTAGTTGATTAAAAGTTATGTTTTAATTGCGCTTTTTCAGTGATAGTGGTATTATTTTACAGCCACAATACTACTACTGCTATCTAGGTGTTATTTCTGTTATCTGGATTTACACAGACCTGAATTTTAGGCCAAAGACAAATCTGCCACAAAATTTAAACGTCTTAGGGTCCATCCGTGTGTGTTTTGCGGATCCGTGGATCCGCAAAACACGGACACCGGCAATGTGCGTTCTGTATTTTTCTGACCACAACATTGCCGGCACTATAATAGAATATGCCGAATAGGACATGTTCTATTTTTTTCGGGAGCGGAAATGCGGACCGGGAAGTGTGGATCCGCAATTCCGGATCCGAGCAGCACATCATGCGGCCCCATAGAAATGAATGGGTCCACAATTCCGTTCCGCAAAATGCGGAACAGAATTGCGGATGTGTGAATGGACCCTTAGGGTGGGTTCACTCTAGCGTTAGGGATTCCGTTATGGCTTTCTGTTATAACGGAATGCCCAGACAGAATGCAAAATGGAAGCCTTTAAAAGGCATTCCGTTTGCTTTCCGTCCTAATAGAAGTCTATGGGAAAGCATAACGTATCTGTCTGGGTCCCGTTATGCAAGACGGAAAACAAAGTCCTGTCAAAGTCCGTCTTGCATAATGGGACCCAGACGGATACGTTTTGATTCCCATAAACTTCTATTAGGACGGAATGCCTTTTAAAGGCTTCCGTTTTGCATTCAGTCATAATACAAGTCTATGGACAGAAGAACGGATCCATCCTTCCGTCTTATGGATTCTGTTATTTTCCGTTATAACCATGTTATAACGGAAAGCCATAACGGAATCTCTAACGCTAGTGTGAACCCACCCTTAGGGCTCATTCACATGAACGTGTGCTGCCTGTTGCCGTATTGCGGACCGCATTTGCGAATCCACAATACACGGGCACTGTTCCGTGTGCATTCTGCATCACGGATGCGGACCCATTAAGTTCAAGGGGTCCGCAAATCCGGAGATGCGGAACGGTGCAGAACGGAACACTACGGAAGCACTACGGAGTGCTTTCTGGGGTTCCGTTCCGTGCCTCCGCACCGCAAAAAGGTAGAACTTGCTCTATGTTTTGTGGAACAGACGGATCACTGACCCACTCAAGTGACTGGGTCTGCGATCCCCATGCAGCTGCCCCATGGACGGTGCCCGTGCATTGCGGATCGCAATTTGCGGTCCACTGCATGGGCACGGGCTTCACGCAGTCATGTGAACAAGCCCTTACATGCATTTCGATGCAGAATTGTTGCGGATTCCACCCTTTGCGCTGCACAATGTGAAATCCACAGCAAGTCTCTACATGTAAGACATAAGGATATTGTGGCAAATTTTTCTGTGGAATAAACATCACAATTGACCATCGCATCTAAAGCCTCATGCACACGAATAATGGTCTAAGTAACGGCCGTCACATGGCCATTTTAGCACCAATGAAAGTCTATGGGGCTATTCACATGGCCATTCTTTTAACGGCCAGTGGATAGCGTCCATCCAAAAATAGGACATGTCCTATTTTTGGCTGTTTTCACGGTCAGACGGACCCATTGAAATCAATGGGACCGTTTTTAACGGCCGATTGACAGGAGTGCACCCGTCTAACGGCCGTTAAAAACGGGTACACTTTAGCCAGCAGGGGTTAAAAAAAAATAAACTCACCTCATCCACTTGCTCGCGGTGCGGCAGTCTCTTCTCTCTTCATTGAGCAGGACCTGCATTATGCATGGTGACGTAACCACATGGGAGTGCCCAGTGACGTCATCGTGTACCTTCGGCAGGTCCTGTTCATTGAAGAAAGAAGAGACTGCTGCAGCGCGAGGTGAGTTTATTTTTATTTTTCTTTTGTATAATCAACAAAAAAAAAAACTGTGGTGGGCCATGATGGGGGCATTATTTAAACCATGGGTAAATTATTTAAAGGGATTCTGTCACCAGTTTTAACCCCCTCCAGATAAAAATATGGTTATGTTCAGGGAGCTTCACTGATTCCTAATGTGGTCTTATAAATGTAATCTGTAGGGTCATTTTGCCTAAAAAACGCTATTACTAACCTGTCATTCATAAAAATAAGGTGCCCAAGGGGATGTAAATGGATCAAAGCTGCCGCCCGCACCCGCCGCCGTTCGTGCCCAGCGCCGCCTTTCCTGACCTCAGCGCCGCCTCATAATCCTGTGGGACGCCTCCGGCTCTCCCTCCCCCTCCTTCTGCTCTAACATCTTGCGCGTGCGCACAGGCCTCTGCCTGATGCGCCCGTGCGGACTTCTCCGTTCGGAGGTTGAGCGAAGTGCCGGCGCATGCGCACTTTGCTCCATGAAGCCGAACGGAGAAGTCTGTACGGGCGCATCAGGCAGAGGCCTGTGCGCACGCGCGAGATGTTAGAGCAGAAGGAGGGGGGAGGGAGGGAGAGCCGGAGGCGTCACACAGGATTATGAGGCGGCGCTGAGGTCAGGAAAGGCGGCGCTGGGCACGAACGGCGGTGGGTGCGGGCGGCAGCTTGGATCCATTTACATCCCCTTGGGCACCTTATTTTTATGAATGACAGGTAAGTAATAGCGTTTTTTAGGCAAAATGCCAAAATGACCCTACAGATTACATTTATAAGACCACATTAGGAATCAGTAAAGCTCCCTGAACATAACCATATTTTTAACTGGAGGGGTTTAAAACTGGTGACAGAATCCCTTTAAGATGGGGCCCTACATTGGGGGCATTATTAAAGCTGGGGACATAAAAAAAAATATTCCTGCACTATGGGGGACATTATTTAAGATGGGGGACTACATTTGGGGTATTATTAAAGCTGGGGGCACTATAAAAAAAATGATTTATACCTTGGAAGACATTATTTTAGCTGGGGCCAAAATTGGGGGCATTATTAAAGCTGGGGGCAGTAAAAAACTAAATCCTACACTATGGGGGATATTATATTAGCTGGGGGCCTACCATCCTGTGGGTGTTCTAAGAAGGGTGGGTTTAGAAATAACTGCCAATCAAATTCATCCATTTTTCATGTCAGTTTTTAAAAGACGGCACGGTTAAATGAAAAACTGATTCAAAACGGATGCAAAACAGACATTAAAAACTGACACACGGCCAGAAAATGGATGCACACACTGATGCAAAATGGCCATGAAAAACTAAGGCCTCTTTCACACGGGCGTCAGTTTTTTTGCCCGGATAAGAGGCGGGTGTGTTGCGGGAAAATGCGCGATTTTTCCGCGCGAGTGCAAAACATCGTCATGCGTTTTGCACTCGCGTGAGAAAAATCACGCATGTTTGGTACCCAAACCCGAACTTCTTCACAGAAGTTCGTGCTTGGGATTGATGTTCTGAAGATTGTATTATTTTCCCTTATAACATGGTTATAAGGGAAAATAATAGCATTCTGAATACAGAATGCATAGTATAATAGGGCTGGAGGGGTTAAAAAAAAAAAAAAAGTTAACTCACCTTCTCCTCTTGATCGCGTAGCTGTGGTCATTTAGCCCACAGCTCATTCAAGAAGTAAAGAGACCGGGATCTACGCGATCAAGAGGAGAAGGTGAGTTAACTTTTTTTTTTTTTTTAACCCCTCCAGCCCTATTATACTATGCATTCTGTATTCAGAATGCTATTATTTTCCCTTATAACCATGTTATAAGGGAAAATAATACAATCTTCAGAACATCAATCCCAAGCCCGAACTTCTGTGAAGAAGTTCGGGTTTGGGTACCAAACATGCGTGATTTTTCTCACGCGAGTGCAAAACGCATGACAATGTTTTGCACTCGCGCGGAAAAATCGTGCATTTTCCCGCAACGCACCTGCCTCTTATCCGGGCAAAAATACTGACGCCTGTGTGAAAGAGGCCTAAAGGTTTTAATGTCCAATGTCCGCGATCAGTGTTACTGCCGGTCATAGACATCAGCCCAGGGCCCGGCGGCTATGGCACCTCCTGCGCTTGCGACATGGCACGGGTGCCATATTTAAAACAGCTCCTTCCACTGTACATGCACGGTGCTGGGACAGAAGGGGTTACAGATGGTTTCACAGAGTTGTATTTGTAAAAATTGACATTTGTAGCAGCTTTTTTGTGGGTGTTTTTGGTGTAAAGTTCTGCAGCAAAAAAGAAAAATGCTTTGGTAAGGTGATTTGTCAATGGAATAAGCTTTTGGTCTGTAAATTGTCCTGTTTACTGTATTCTTTAGTCCAATACTACCATTCTACTGCACGGAACATGGAAAAGGGTTGCCTTAATGGTGCAAGCCATTTAACGGGGTTTTCTAAAACATACTTATTAATTAGCTATCTTTAGGTAATCAATATCAGAACAAGGGTCTGTCTTCTAAGGGTAGGTCATCGAAAAGTCCTGGAAAACCCATAAAACACAAACTACATCCTTAGGCCCCCTGCACACAAACACACATGTGCACCTGTGCGGCAGCCGCAGCGGATAATGGACCCATTCACTTTAATGGGTCCGCGACCCGGCCTTTCCACAAAAAGATAGGACATGTTCTATCTTTTTGAGGAACGGAAGTACGGGACGAAACCCCACAGAAGCACTCCGTAGTGCTTCCGTAGGGTTCCGTTCCGCTCCATTCCACATCTCCGGATTTGTGGACCCATTAAAGTGAATGGCTCCGCATCCGTGATGCGGAATGCCCACGGAACGGCACCCGTGTATTGCAAATGCAGTCCGCAATACGGCAACGGGAAGCACACGTTCGTGTGCAGGGGGCCTTAAAGGGAGTCTTTCACCAAGCACAATACCTTGTAAGCCTAGCTCTGATTGTAAGAAGAGCGATGGAGCGGGGTGCAGCCGTAGCAGAATGCGGCTTGACTTAGGGGGAAGTGGTAGGCTAGGAAGGGGTTTAAGTATTTTAAATGGATGCAGGATAGGGATTGGTCAATGGGAGGGTGGGACAGTAGAGGTTTAGTGGGCAGTATTTAAACAAGTGAGGGGCGGGGTTAGTCACTTGCCAGGCAGCAGGATTTCAAGTTCCCTCCCATCCACCCTTAATTGTTCTGTTTAATGTGGGGATTTGTCATAGCGGGGGCAGGTAAAAAGGGGATCCTGGGAGGCAAAAACCTATTTGGAATAGTTGCATGAATCTTTGGGGCGTGCATCTTAGGAGTTTTGGTGAGTTGAAGGCTGGGGGCTCCTGTTAGGGCTTGAAGGCCTGCAGGGGCATAATGTTGATGTTTGGTGCCCTTGGGCCGGTGAGTGCGGCCAAGGGTAAGGTTAAATTACAACTAGAGGGTTAAAATGGTTGGGTTGCCTTCCAGGATACCTCATCATTAGGGGGTTATGAAGGTGGAATGTTTTGGCATGATTCAGTTTCATGCAAGTTGCGTAAAGAAATGTTTATTATGGATAATATGTTAATAAATTGGTCGCTACAGCCTATTTACACCAAAATATACTCTCTGTGTGCTTATTAACAGGAAAATGAAAGGGGTGGTGGTAAAGGTGGTCGGACTAATCTTCCATCCTAGTAAGTCATGATACCATTCACTTAGCAATCTGTTGCCTCATTCAGGCGTATGCGAATGAGCGATTATGTGCACAGAGGGAGTGCCCAAACCATTCTGTGCACCCTTTCTACTCCTGCTTCCCCCCTCCAGCCCCTCCCTCTCCTTCTTTGTTGGGATAGCATTACATTGAGCTGAGCTAGCCCTACAAGATAAATGGGTAATTCACTATGCCAAAAAACGGACTTTAAAATGTCACAAACCCGAGATAGCGGATGAGTACGGCTATCTCCGGAACTTCCAGAGAAATAAATGGAGCGTCCGCGCACATGTGAGACCTGCCATTCCAGTAATTTTAGGGGAGCAGCAAGGAGCCTGCAGGAGGTATGGGGTCCTCATTTTCATGATCAGTGGGTGGGGGATAACTTGTACTTACTGGAATTCCCCTTTAACTAATAAAGGCCGCATTGTATAGGTGGTCAGAATTCATAATAGCCATATTAAAGTGCGGTCTTCATTAGTTAAATAGCAGGAAGCTACGGCCTAATTGGTTGTGCGATTCTTGACCACAGCTGGCTGCAACCCAAGCGGATCAGGACTGTGCCGTATGGTCGGTAGGGTTCCGTTCTGTGCTTCTGTTCCGCACCATTCCGCATCTCCGGATTTGCGGACCCATTGAAGTGAATCCGTGATGTGGAATGCACACGGAACGGTGCCCGTGTATTGCAGATAAGCAAATGCGGTCCGCAATATGGCAACGGGACACTTACGGTCGTGTGCAGGAGGCCTTACAATATTTTTTTTCTTAAGTATTAAAACACAAGGAAAACGGAAAAAACTACAAAAAAATGTGTTATCACTGTACTGATCTGCAGAATGCAGTTAACGTGTCACTTTTTATCGCATGTGAAAAGCCACAAGAATAAAACCCATAAAATAGTGTCGGAATTGCATTATTTTTTTTCAATTCCACCCTATTTAAAAAAAAAAATCAGCCTCCCACTACATCGTATGCCATCGAAAATGGTCCCATTAGAAAGTGCAACTTGTTCCATGCAAAACAACTATATGAGGAGTAAAAAATGAAAAGGTAAAAAAAAAAGAAAAATGCCTGCGTTACTAAGGAATCTGCGACAAGTCCCCAACGTCCCATGTGAAGAGGGAACCCAGTAGGATGCCCATCTTATGCCCATTACTACTGACATAGAGGTTAAATCTTTTTCTGTCAGAAGTCCTGCTGTCTGTCAGAAGTCCTGTTGTCTGTCAGAAGTCCTGTTGTCTGTCAGAAGTCCTGTTGTCTGTCAGAAGTCCTGTTGTGTCAGAAGTCCTGTTGTCTGTCAGAAGTCCTGTTTTCTGTCAGAAGTCCTGTTGTCTGTCAGAAGTCCTGTTGTCTGTCAGAAGTCCTGCTTTCTGTCAGAAGTCCTGTTGTGTCAGAAGTCCTGTTGTCTGTCAGAAGTCCTCTTTTCTGTCAGAAGTCCTGTTGTCTGTCAGAAGTCCTGTTGTCTGTCAGAAGTCCTGCTTTCTGTCAGAAGTCCTGTTGTCTGTCAGAAGTCCTGTTGTCAGTCAGAAGTCCTGTTTTCTGTCAGAAGTCCTGTTGTCTGTCAGAAATCCTGTTTTCTGTCAGAAGTCCTGTTTTCTGTCAGAAGTCCTGTTGTCTGTCAGAAGTCCTCTTTTCTGTCAGAAGTCCTGTTGTCTGTCAGAAGTCCTGTTGTCTGTCAGAAGTCCTGTTGTCGGTCAGAAGTCCTGTTGTCTGTCAGCAGTCCTGTTTTCTGTGCTTTTCCTCAGATAATGTCGGTGTAGTATTTGGTGTCAGGAAGGAGCCCACTTCGAGGTGTGAATGAGACGTGTAGTGCATTGTGGTGACCAGTGGGTGACAGCACCATGATGGTGAGGGCCACAGCACAATGGAGAGCACAAAGAGCTGCTCCCGCACACAGCACTTCCCAGGAGTGGGGGCGGTGTTTTTGAACGAGTCCTCGTCCTGTCCTGCTCTCACCCCAGTCTCCGGCTCCCTCATGACAAAGGCGGGCAGCGGGCACCCAGGGCTGCGGGGGAGGGCTGCCATGTGTCTGTGACAGGGACCCCACGACATGTATCTGCCCTTATAATGGAGGTGAAGGACTCGGCCAGTGTGGTCCTCACAGGATACCATTCTTACACTGCATCCAAAACACCGAGAGCGGAGGAGAGCCCAGTGCCCGGGGCAATGCTAGCCAGCCGGTCCCCCCTCACCATCAGGTAATCTCCACCAACGCACGGGTCTAATGGCATTGATGCAATCAGATCGTACGATAATTGTGGTGACATTTTCTTCTGTAATGTAACTTAGGCATGTAGTCATCCCTGACTGGAAAGTTTTCTGCCGCTGTCACTGTGGTGTGTACAGGAGTTACACGGGTCGGGGCTCTGCTACAGTCAGCTCTGCAGTCAGCGGGGGCTATGCAGTCACCACTGGTTTCTAGGTCAATTGGAAGGTGATTGTTATTAAACATTATGGATATTATTTATTAAGATGCTCAAAACAATCTTTAAATCTATCTTTATTGTACTTATATATATAGCGCTGACATATTCTGTAGTGCTGTACAGACATCACCATCAATTGCTGTTCTTAGTGAGGCTACTTTAGAGTGTGGGAGGACACAGGAGAACACAAACTCCATGAAGTATGGTAGTCCTTGGCCAGATTAGAACCTGGGACCAGGGCTGCAAATCACTGAGTGCTATCCCCTACCTACCTACTAACTAACTAACTAACTATCTATCTATCTATCTATCTATCTATCTATCTATCTACCTACTATCTACCTACCCTAGCTATCTATTATATATCTTTCTACCAAGGTCATGTGATGGGACTGAACTCCTGCTGGCTATATGTGGGTGATTATACTACTTTTGAATGGACTTATGTGGAGAGCTGCAACTTTTTTCTCTCTTTGTAACTACCCATGACCCTGGCTCACAGTTCTGGTTGCTGGCAGCCTGTCTATGATCTGGTTGAAGTATTGCTTTTCTCCATTTTTCTATCCTATCTATCTATCTATCTATCTATCTATCTACCTATCTATCTATCTATCTATCTATCTATCTATCTATCTATCTATCTATCTATCTATCTACCTAATTATCTATCTATCTATCTATCTATCTATCTATCTATCTATCTATCTATCTATCTTTTATCCATCTAGGTGTCTATCCATGCCTGATAAATTCAACACAATTGTCTATCTAAGGCAACATTCACACAACGTTATGTGTTTTGCAGATCCGCAGAACAGAGATACCAGCCATGTGAATGTAGCCGGCCCTATGATAGAAATGCCTATTCTTGTCTGCGGACAAGAATAGGACATGCTCTATCTTTTTTTGCGGTGCCACGGATCGGATCTACGGATGCGGACAGCACACAATGAACACATTTAAATGAATGGGTCCACACCCGTTCTGCAAAATTGCGGAAGGGATGCGGAGTCAAAAATACGGTCGTGTGAATGCACCCTAAGGCTTTGTTCACATCATCAGTTATTTCTGGATCCCTGACTTCCCATTGTCTATAACGGGCTCTGTTGGGCTTCCATCCTGGTGTCTGACGTTGTAGAGAAGGCTTTTTTGATGGAATCCGTGACGCAGGCTCCACCACATTACCCACACCACACAGGACATAGCTTGGTCCAGACAGACCATTACCATAGTTTAAAACAGGAAGCATCAGTGAGTGACTGAGGAGCACAGAGCTCACAGGGTAGGAGCCAGGACGCGTGTGCACATACGTGTGTGTAGTACGCGCAGAATTAGATTTGTTTCGGAAAAATGAAAACTTGCAGCACAGAAAGCGGGGCATATGGAGGCTTTGATGAATAACATGTTTCAGAGGGCTCTGACATTAGTAAAATAAGAAAAGATGACTCTTGAGGAGTAACCACCAAACTGTCTCCAATTTCTAATCTTAACACACAACAGCTGCCCTGAAGTCATGGCTGGAACTTGCCATATGTGCTGTCAGGGATCAGCATCCACACAGGGTTTATTAGCTCAGCATGTGGCCATGAGGAATGCCAACCATACAAAGGGAACGACTCCATATTTCATCAAATGTTCTTAAAATTACACTGAAGGAAACCTAAGGCTTTGATCCGCTGGCTCCAGATGAAGTTTTCTTTTCCCGACCTTGAAATCAAATCCGAAGGAGTAAATGTGATAAGGAAGACAAAATAAGGATGATTGTAAAAGACTAGGTACATACAAGTCTAATAAATCACTGATACCGTGTAGTGGAAACATCTGTATGGAGCTTTAGATCTTGAGAAGGCAGAATTTTTAGATATTATTCACTGGTTAACTTGAAGGGTCTCTTCGTGCAAAATTAAAAGGATTTTCCAAAATCCAAGGTCATGCTTGGAAATTTCTCAAATCATTTATACTAACAGTTCAGCGCCGTTTCTGAGATCATGTGATCCATCACATGACCCCCCATCTCTAAGTATACCATAGAGATGGACTCTGACTATGGAAGAGTCATAATTCCAGCATCATACTTTAGTGCTAATAGCAGTTGCTTACTGTATACTGGTACTGTCAGGATGCACGATCCTTTCTTCTCCTCTTCCCATTGAAATAAACATGCATGCTCAGCCGACTGCACATGCTTATGATGGAGCTGACAGAAACTGTCATCAGAAGAAGCATTTGGTTTATTATATGTTATTATTAGAGATGAGCGAAGTATTCAAAAATTCGATTTGGCTGCTTTTCTTTTCTTAATAAGGAGTGGGTTCAATGACAGGGAACGGCGATTGCGCTGCTCCCCATCATTGTACCCCTCAGATGACATAGACCTAGCAACCGCCGCAGACAATTGTCTCCACTGGCTTCCAAGTCCACGTTCTATGAGACATGGACCAAAGTAGTTTGTACTGAAGTTTCTCTGCATAGTCCCCTCTGTTCATGCGGAAAATGGAGAAGTGAATCGTATCATTGACGTCTATGGGTCTGTGTGCTGCTTCGGACTGGCCTACCAGAGAACCGGAGGATCTTCTGGTGGGCCCAGACTCCGATACCATAGTGGGCCCGAAACGTCCAAGACAAAAAAACTTCTAGAGTTGCCTTTGGACCCAGTAACTCATCACTTTGGATCAAAATCTATTAGACTTTATTAATGATGTAGATATTATGGCCCTCAAAATTTTCTCTTGTGGGCCCAAGGAACCCCACTTAGACCATGTGTCTCTGTGCAGTCTGTTGCCCATATGTATGGGACACAGACAAAAAATGCAACCATCTGAATCAAGAGATTTTACAGCAAATTTTTACAGGATTCAACTTCTGCTCTGTGAGAACATACTCTAAGATGAGCTGGAAGTTTAATAGATAGCTTGTAGTTTGCATAGCACTTTGACACCTGTCAAATGTCAGAACGAATCTCCTAAAGTCCTCTACATTCTTCTCATTTTTACATTATAGTCTAAGGCCAGGTTTAGGACAATACATTCTCAGCATTTTTGTATTTTTTTTTTTTTTTTTACATGAGCATCTAAATGTTCCATAAAGGTAAACTTATCATACCTTATTGTCACTGTTTTGTTGCTCTTTTACTTTGGAGCATTTAGAACTCAATGTCAACTCGGCAGTAGAGTTTTCTTTTTTCCAATGCAACCTTGTGACTTGTTTTTTCTTAGAAACATGCCCAACAATGTTTCCTAGAAATGTGTCTTTTAGAAAGGCTTTACTAGCAAATGTTTTTGGTTCAACACCATAATGCAAAGACTAAACATAGTTCTGCCTCCACTGTTCTTTACATATGAGCTGATTCCAAATAGTCTATGGTAACTGAGATTGACATGTGGGTCAGTATTTTGTCAGTAATTATATTGCAAGCTGAGACCCTGCTGGCCAAGTAATAACTGTTATTGAGTTCCGGCATGTTGTATCCAACTGTGCTGTACCAGCTAATGGCTCAGTTAGAATTCCATATTGTATTCTGTGTTATATGTGATTCACTATGCTTAGTCTACTTTGCTGCCATCTAGTGGTTATCGTTATATGGGTATTTTGTAAGTTATCTATGGTTGTTATTTCCATATGCCTTTAATCTTGTAACTCCTCATCTCCTGTGATCTCACACCCTGTGTCCTTCAGTCTTATCCTGTTTGTCAGACATGCATCAGTAGTTTTCAAACTCCGTGTAATGTCACAAGGTTATGTGACATTCAATGCCTCAGTTTCAAAATAACCAGGCGCCTCAGCCTAAACACCATTATTAGGGATTATTTATTCTTATTTTTGTATTATATTACTAAGGCTACTTTCACACTAGCGTTTCTATTTTCCGGTATTGAGATCCGTCATAGGGGCTCGATACTGGAGAAAAACACTTCCATTTTGTTCCCATTTATTGTCATTGGGGAAAAAATGTAACTGAACAGAATGCACCAAAAAGCGTTGCGTTCCCATACCGGAAGAGCAAACCGCAGCAAGCAACTGTTTTCTTTCCGTCTTGGGATGCGGAGCAAGATGGATCTGTCATGACCCACAATGCAAGTTTGACACAATCTGACACAATAGAAAATGGAGTTTATGACGTATCTGTCTTGGCTATGTTAAAGATAATACAACTGGATCTGTTCATAACGGATGTAGATGGTTGTATTATCAGTAACTGAAGCGTTTTTGCTGAGCCCCGGCGGATTCAGGAAAAATGCTAGTGTGAAATTAGCCTAATCTTTATTACCACAGTGTAAGGGATGCAAATATTACCCTTCTAGCACAACCTGTGTCTCCTTTAAAGCCATATGACTTTAGCATGTCACATGACCATGTGACGTCAGAATGTCCTTACTGTGCATGGAGTCTAGACACTACCAACATGCATCAAAGAGCAGGACAGAGGATTTTCCTTTGACCTCTCATTTCTCAAGGTGCATTCAGTAAATTACCTAAAGGCATATCCATTGCATCTTCCTCACTGGAATTCCACGTGCAACTTGCGTCGAAAGGGGAATGATTATAGCAAGTTCACTATCTTCCATTGCTTCTACAAAAGATTGCCACTTACACTCATCAGAGACCTCTCTCACGTACATCCATGGCAGAATGCCAACTGCGACACAACAAAAGGGAAATGTAGATAAATATATTATAAAGGAAGATACAAGAGCTGAAGACAAGTTGCAAGAAGTTGATTTAAAGTGGAAGCTAGTTATTAAGATGTTTCCAAGTATTCAGGGAGTGGGAACGCATAGTGCACGCGATGGAGGGTGTATGATTTCTCGATTCAATCCATTAAATTGAGCCTGGACTAAGGCTAGTTTCAGACTAGCGCTCTCTGCATTCTAGCGTTTGTAAGTCTCCATCCGGCCCCCGTTAACTATAATGGGGACCCATGGAGATCTGTCCGCAAGCCGGAAAATATGCGTAGCATCGCCCAGAAAAAAACCGCTTTGCGCCCCTGTGATAAATCTGGAGCAGGTCTACACAGCCGGTCTAAGCTTACATCAGCTTTAGGATTAATATTATTAGAATTATAATATATAAGTATACTAGAATTTTTTTCTAAATAAATTATCTATACCAGGCATGCTTAACCTGCGGCCCTCCAACTGTTGCAAAACTACAACTCCCATCATTCCCAGGCAGCCTACAGCTATCAGCCTACAGAAGGACATGGTGGGAGTTGTAGTTTTACAACAGCTGGAGGGCCGTAGGTTGAGCACCCCTGATCTATACTATAGGGGGAATGCATATATGGGGCATTTACTAATTGATATTTGCCAGTTTTCTTTTCCCCACTGACGCAAAGGTCTAAAAATTGGGGTGGGTCTGTTTTAGGCGTAGAAAATGTTCTAAATCTACACTAGCAAGGAAGCTGGCGTAGTTTTAGACCGGCAGTGGCTGCACTGAAGTTATGTAGAGACTGGCGCCTCTACATAATTTTGGCAGATCCACCACCAGTGCAGGGGTTATTAAGACCGGCGTCTAAAACGCTAGTCTTAATAAATGACCCCCAAAGTTTGTACAACATTTTTCTGGCGTAAAAAAGTCACAAATTGCTGATTTGTACCAAACTGTGCGTTTTTTTTTTTTTTTGCCATTTTACATCAACGTTGCTAGTTTTGAAAAAGGATGGGACGTAGGTGTGGTGTTTTTTTTTCACAAGTTCACTCCAGTAAAGTTCTGACATAGGAAAACCGGAGAAGCAATTCTAGAAAAAAGGGTTTAAAAATATTTAATATTTATCAAACAGTATATGACTTTTGATAAATTTGGCATACCTTTTACCTATGCACACTTAAAGCAAAACTGACTTTGAAAAGTCCCAACATAATACATCCCCCCCTTTGTTTTTATAGTTTATATTTTTCTTCTTGACCGGCAAATCATTCAGATTCTTCAGATTTATTTGGTCTAATAGGCTTCAGCTTTACACATTTTCAAAAGGATCCCAACAAATCTTGTCAGATCCCATCAGGTTTTGCGTTTTCTTATGGCCAAGAATAGCACCACAGATTGCTTATGTGTCATATCTCTTCTCATTTCTTAACTACTTAAAGCCAAAGGTCAGTGGCAGCTGTGCTTTAAGACGTTAAGGCTAATAAATGACACTGCAAGACATCTTGGCTTAAATTCAGTGTCAAATATAGGCAGTGGCATTTGGATAGAGGTGTAGCAATTATATATCAGGACTGGTATATAGGGGTTTTGCCACCATTAAATGCTATTTTAATATAATTCAGCATGAAAATTTGTTGTTTGTAATTTACTTTCTTTTACAATAATGCTCCAGTTCTCAGATATTCTCTTTATTTCATTATTATGGTGCCTCCTGCTGTTCACTCTGTATACAAATGTGCACGACCATCTGCTGAGGTGGTTGTCCATGCTCTGTTGCATCCTTCAACTGCCACCAGTCTTATCTACTGTTAGAAGTTATGACAGTTACAGGAGAGAGCTGTAGCAGAAAGGACACGCCACTGAGCTGTGACAGAGGGAGAACTACAGCAGAAAGGACACTCCCCCTGAGCTGTAATAGGCAGAGAGCTGTAGCCGAAAGGACGGCCCCCTGAGCTGGGACAGTGGGAGAACTACAGCAGAAAGGACACTCCCCCTGAGCTGTAATAGGCAGAGAGCTGTAGCCAAAAGGACACCCCCCTGAGCTGTGACAGAGGGAGAACTACAGCAGAAAGGACACACACCCTGAGCTGTAATAGGCTTAGAGCTGTAGCCGAAAGGACACCCCCCTGACCTGTGACAGATGGAGAACTACAGCAGAAAGGACACACACCCTGAGTTGTGCAAGTGATAGAACTGCAACAGAAAGGACATTCACACTTAGCTGTGACAGGGAAAGAGCTGCAGCAGAAAGGACATGTCCCCTGAGCTGTGACAGCCAGTGGCATCTACCACATCATAGACTCTACATAGAGATGCAGCTGAGCTAAACTTGATGGTTAACTCGTTAAGTAAAAAATGGCACAAAAAGGTTAACTAACTCTTTTAATGTAGTTCAATGGCTTTTGTCATAAGACGGCACAAGATAACACTGTGACGTGTTATCAGAGTAATCAGTCCGTTTTAGCTCTGCTACATCTGTAATTTCAAGAGGACATTTATTAAAACCCTCACAACATGGTTATATTCCTAGCATAGTAAGTAATGGGACTTTATACTTACAGGAAATGTACTGTATGTCAGAATGAGTTCATATCAATTCTGCCCCAGTGAAATGGAGGCCACATCATTACCGGCCTTTAGCTCTGCAGATACAAACTATTTTGTTATCTTGGGAACGGTAAAAAAATTTTTGTCATCCTGGAGAATGAAGCCGCACAACCTCTATAAGGGTATCCCATTGCGGGGATCATAAGGTCTGGATAGGAAAATAATTATACTGGTCAGTAATAAGATATAATTTATTTATACCACGTGATTATTGCTATAGTACTTGGGCAGATTATTGTTAAAATTAATACATGTGAACTCCACATTAACCCCTCCGACCACCACCACCATTACTTGGGGAGAAGGCTTCAAGCTGCACACATCCTGGCATAGAATGAAGGAAGTGGGGGTCCATTCACTCTATGAGAGTTATGGTAACAGCCAAGTAGCCGGAAACCTCTCCCAAGGTAGGATTGGCCCACCAAAGCACCAGAGGATCTTCTGGTAGGTCCAGGCTCTAATAACCTATTAAATCCTAAAGGTTCAGAAGAAAAAAAAACTAATTTGGAGCTGCCTTTGGAGGCAATCACTTGCCAACATGGGTCTATTTCTTTGATTAAAACCTTTAAGACTCTATTGATGATATAGAGTTTTGGCCCCAAGAATAAATAGGTTTCTCTGGTAGGCCCAAGGAACCCCAGTCCAACACTGACTTCTACTTTCATTCTCAGCCATAGGCCACTTTACCAGGCAGGATGGGGGTTTAGGGACCTCTGTTCTGGAGACTGGTGAGGGTGAAGATGAATATGATAGATATATGGGTTCCTGTGCATAAGCTATAAATGTCTAAGATCAGGCTTATTCTACAGGTTTCTCCTGATTGGTGAGGTCCTCAAGGTGGTGTCACACTGTCCT
The DNA here is from genome assembly GCF_014858855.1 of Bufo gargarizans. Classification (NCBI taxonomy): domain Eukaryota; kingdom Metazoa; phylum Chordata; class Amphibia; order Anura; family Bufonidae; genus Bufo; species Bufo gargarizans. The sequence goes on from NC_058084.1 coordinate 144,425,241, forward strand.
TGTCATATACTTTTAACATATACAGTAGGAAAGCATATTTGTAAGCATTTATCTATCCAACAGAAACCAAACGAGTGTTCTTTTAGCCTCCACTGGGCTGGTCGATGCCAGTATCCCCTTTTTTGCAGGATAATATAGCATAGTCATCTTTAACATGGAAGCTCATGGACAAAGGACACTGTATAATGCAGTAGCATTCAGCTGAGGCATCCATTAGATGTATACATTGGGAAGTCCTCTTGACATGACCTGACGTACACTACAGATGGTGTGAATGGGACCTTGCTGACCATATATTAACAATGTACCATAGAGATCCCTCACCAGAACCTCTTTAATATGGGTTCATATACTGTTTCTCTAGATACTTCTTCTCCCTTATGTATTTCTTTTTATTGAAATCACACACAACAGATCGGAACAATCTGGTAATGGCCCATATGATGGCTGGGGAAAAAAATTCCACGACATTGCCCTGCAGGGGCATAGCGCTTTGGTACAGCAGACACAGAAAGCCATAAAATATGACGTCCCCGCAGATGCCCGGCTCTATCATTAGAAGACACTTGCACTAAAGAGAGAATTGAGTTTTACACTCTCATTAAGAATGAATGCTGCAGGAAAAATCTATAGTAAACCAGTTGACAAGAAGAGACCTTGATGATTCACAAAGCTGATGACTGAAAATAGTCCGCATTTACCACAGAAGCTTTGACGTGTCCAAGATGAATACCCTCCATCACAGAATGAATCACAGGGTTTGTGTAGATTGGCCTCTTATGTCGTTTCATCAGTAATTGTCAGCACTATAAGAGCAGAGCAGTGAAATGGAAATCACCATCACCCTCTAGCTACGTCAGACAACCAACATGATGAAGCTGGATTCCTATATTGTAGATCTGCTGGTGGGACAGTAGGAAATCTGCAGGAAAATGATCATATTTGAGATTTCCATAATCTATAGGATTATTCCAAATTGTTAATAATACACCTATAGATGTTAGGCTCTCTCTCTTTATCCAGAGTTTACTGATATTTAAGGGAAGGTGCACATTATCCCCAGCTCCTCAAGCTTTATTTATCTAGAATCTGAGATGTTACAGAGAAGTATGTAGTGAGGTTCTTCTGGGAGTGAGAACAAGACTTTCCCAGACCCAGCCTACGTGCATTGTAAATGTTTCCAAAAGAAGTGACAAGTGTGGTTGGAGCCAGTGATGTCTCATTGTTTTCTTTGATCTCCCACACCCCAAACCTCAAGCAAATAAGGGGATGAATGGCTGTAAAGAACTTTATCAAAAGATGAATTTTCCATTAGGAGTTTCAGACAATAGTTACACAGTAGTTAGCCTTGATGCACTGAATCGGTACCTTGATTGCAATATTGTAACTCAAGTGCTATGTAGGTATGTGTATTTGAGTATAAAGTGTGTGCTGTGTGTTGTCTATGTTAGAGGCAGTTTCCTCTACAGATCATCTGTGTGCGTCAGGGGTCATGGTGGCAAGTAATTACAACTGCGAGATTCAGTTGATTTTTCTTTTTAAAGACCGGGAAAGAAAATGATTTAGAAAGGCTGGGAATTGGATACAATTTTTTTTTTTTTAAAGCATAATTTACATTATACACATTATGACTCTTCCTGGTCCCCCACTGGTCCTTGCCTCTTAACATGTAGAAAATGGTCATACAGTCAGTCACAAATTTTTACAGTGGTCTGTTAGGGCGTAGCTAACGGCTCATGGGCCCTGGTGCAAGAGTTCACCTTGGGCCACCCTTCTCTCAGTGCTTTGTGTGTCTTCTTATGCGGCACAAGGGTCTTAGTTGTGTAGAGCCCACATTTTTTGATAGGCCACATAACTCATTTAGGCTACTTTCACACTAGCGTTCGTCGGTCCGCTCGTGAGCTCCGTTTGAAGGGGCTCACGAGCGGACCCGAACGCAGCCGTCCAGCCCTGATGCAGTCTGAATGGAGCGGATCCGCTCAGACTGCATCAGTCTGGCGGCGTTCAGCCTCCGCTCCGCTCGCCTCTGCACGGACAGGCGGACAGCTGAACGCTGCTTGCAGCGTTCGGGTGTCCGCCTGGCCGTGCGGAGGCGTGCGGATCCGTCCAGACTTACAATGTAAGTCAATGGGGACGGATCCGTTTGAAGATGCCACAATATGGCTCAATCTTCAGGCGGATCCATCCCCCATTGACTTTACATTGAAAGTCTGGACGGATCCGTACGAGGCTATTTTCACACTTAGCTGTTATATGCTAAAATAATGCAGACGGATCCGTTCTGAATGGAGCCTCCGTCTGCATTATTATGATCGGATCCGTTCAGAACGGATCCGATCGAACGCTAGTGTTAAAGTAGCCTTACTTGGAATCACCACCATGCAGGTGATGTTACCCTATGGTGTTGGGACTCTACATGTCTTTTACCTACTTGTTTTTTGTTGTACATAGGTGTATATAATCTGTGGGGCCCAAGTACCACTGACAGACTTTTAAGCCTTTTTGGCTGTATACATGTACTGTATGTATTTTTTGGTTACTAGATGGTGCTACTTTCAACTGTCTACAATGGGTTATGGTAGCCTCCTCTTCCCCCTGCCCTTCTCTTCTTCCCCAGTTATCCTTGCTGTAGTGCCTATTATATCATCCTTTTATAATTGAGGGACATACCAGGGACTGTTAGAGGCAGGTTGCAAGTTGGAGATCTCTATTTTTAAGTAGGGCACTCTGTATAGGGACAGTGTTAGTAAGGAGCATTAGACTTTTTTACTTGGCAATTTTAAACCATGTATTATTGAAAGTTACCGTATGTTTTACCTGCACATTATCTTGAGGACTGGTGGTCTTTCTCTCTCTGTTTGTGTTTTATGGCCCCGACTATAGCTGAATCTATTGGCTATTATTATGTATGGCTTGTAACAAGGTTAATTCATATATTTACTCCGCTAGACTATAAAGTTGATTTTCAATTGGCAAGGTGGGGCACACATAGAACTCAAGAAGGGTTCCATTTCCCATACTTAATGGAAAACTGGCAGCTGATATGTGGCCTCTGAGGTTAAAGGGTTGTTCTGGATTTACATATTAGTGACCTATCCTCAGGATAGGTCATCAGTATGAGTTTGGTGGAGGTCCAACTGTCAGCACCCAGCTCCATGAGTGCTTAGGCCTCTTCCTAGGACATACTATTATGTTCTTTGCGTGGCCTAGTTGCAGCCCAGCCCCATTCAAGTGAAAGGGCCTGAGCTGCAATACCAAGCACAGCTGCTATACTATGTATAGAGCTGAGCTTGGTAAGCTGTGATGAGGCTGCGCCGCTCACGCGAGCTGATTGGAGGGGATACCAGGAGTTTGACCCCCACGATCTCATATTAAGGACCTTTCCTAAAAATAGGTTGTCAATATGTAAATCCCAGAGAACCCCTTCAAGGGCAGTTACTAAAACCTCAGAGTACTTTCATTTCTGATTGATATGCCATAAACGTGTTTTGTTACTATAATAGGGTTGTCCCGATTCCAGATATTAAAGGGGTTATCCCATCTTAGACAATGGTGGCATATCGCTAGGACATGCCCCCATTGGCTGATAGGTGCGGGTCCCACCTCTGGGACCCGCACCTACAAGGAGAACAGAGCCGGGGAGAGTTGTGGCTGGAGGACCCCGCCACCAGGCGCAGCTCCCCGCCTCTCCCATTGAAGTGAATGAGAGTGCACCGCGCATGTGCGGCCACCGCTCCCATTCATTTCTGTGGGGCCGACAGCTCGGCTATTTTCGGCGGCTCCATAGAAATGAATGGAGGGCGGCTGCGCATGCGCAGTGCGCCCTCCTCAACTTTCTCCGCTCCGTTCTCCTTGTAGGTGCAGGTCCCAGAGGTGGACCTGCACCTATCAGACAATGGGCGCATATCCTAGCGATATGCCCCCATTGTCTAAGATGGGATAACCCTTTTAATGACCTATCTTCAGAATAAGTCATCAATATCAGATAGTTAGGGGCAACCCCACCAAATAGCTGCCCTCAGCAGCTCACCAGAAAAAACTCAGTAGACGAAGCTGGAAGCAGAAAGCTCTGACCACTGTTTAGTGCCCGTTCCAACTTAGGCTACTTTCACACTAGCGTTCGGGCGGATCCGTTCTGAACGGATCCGCCCATAATAATGCAGACGGAGGCTCCGTTCAGAACGGATCCGTCTGCATTATATTAGCTAAAAAAAGCTAAGTGTGAAAATAGCCTGGGACGGATCCGTCCAGACTTTCAATGTAAAGTCAATGGGGGACGGATCCGCTTGAAGATTGAGCCACATTGTGGCATCTTCAAACGGATCCGTCCCCATTGACTTACATTGTAAGTCTGGACGGATCCGCACGCCTCCGCACGGCCAGGCGGACACCCGAACGCTGCAAGCAGCGTTCAGCCGTCCGCCTGTCCGTGCGGAGGCGAGCGGAGCGGAGGCTGAACGCCGCCAGACTGATGCAGTCTGAGCGGATCCGCCTCCATTCAGACTGCATCAGGGCTGGACGGCTGCGTTCGGGTCCGCTCGTGAGCTCCTTCAAACGGAGCTCACGAACGGAAACCCGAACGCTAGTGTGAAAGCAGCCTTACTGTAGCTCCTACTGAAGTGAATGCCACAGCTCCTGAGAACACCTTATCAGTGGGGGTGTCAATTGGTTGACCATGACTGATCTGATATGAATGACCTATCCTGAGGATAGATCTTCAGTATCTAGAACCTGGACAACCCCTTATGATGTAGTAAAGAATGATATGGTAAATATTATTTCCCGTCAGCTATACACTTATTAAACAAAGTTATCAGCAAGTGAGAAGTAAATTAACATTCCATTACCCTGTAATTATATCCTAATCAGGTGATTATATAGTTCAATGTCCAGGATTGCTCCTAGTGAGACTCTTAATTACCCAGATTATTTATGAGGTCCTATACTTTATCAGCTAGGTACTACAATAAATCTGCTGATCTGTTGTCCTCACTCAAACTTCAAAGAAAAATGAGTCTCTGGACAGTATGTTGGGTCCATGTCTGATCTGCTCTCATTTTTTGATCACACGTGGACACATTTATTTCTATGGGGAGCAAATAATGCACACGGATGACATCCATGTGCTGCCCACATCTGTTCCGCAAAATTTAGAACATCACCTATTCTTGTCCATTTTGCAGACAAGAATTGGCACTTCTATTATGAAAATGCAGCATGCACACGGCTGGTAACCAAAATTTGTGCAGATCCGCGGTTTGTGGACCACAAAATACATACAGTAGTATACATGTAGGCATGTAGCCCTACTAATCATATAGATGGTGTAATCTTACGTTGTCTAGACTGGCACCAACATTTTCACAGTTGCTCTGGGATGATAAATTTCATGCAGGGCTAGATAATATCGTCTAACTACCAAGTATTGGTTGACTTAGTTTAAGAAAGCATTTTACACCAGAATTGCAGTGTTGCATATTAGACCATGTCCCCTCTCCCATGAAGCCATCTCTCTATTCCATTACTATTGACCTATCCGCAGTAGCGTTAAGTGAAGCGAATAATACTGTATGGAGATCCATCTTCGTACAGTATTAGAATGTATGGGCTCCAATGAGCCAAAGTAAGTTATTCACAAAGTTGTGCATAACTTCGTTAAATAACTTCAGTAACCACTTTAAAACCACTTTAAAACTTGAAACTGAACTCGGCTTCGGTCCGAGGTACTAGTCGGAACTGAAGCCGAGTTTGGTTTCAAGTTTTAAAGTGGTTTTTCACTTTAAAGATCAACTACCGAAGTTATTTAACGAAGTCATGGGCAACTTCGTGAATAACTTACTTTGGCTCATCGGAGACCATACATTCTAATTCTGACGAATCTTCGTACAGTATTATTCCAAAGTTTGGAACAAAGCGACTTTGGATGAAGCATCCGAAGCTTGCTTCTCTCAACACTAATCCTCAGGATAGGTCATTGATATCAGAGTGTCGGGGGTATGACACCCAGGACCCCTGCTAATCCTAGGCCATGTGACGTCACTGTACATCAATGACATGGCCTAGTCGCAGCTAAGCCTCATTCAAGTCAATAGGGCTGAGCTGCAGTACCAATCACAGATATTTTTTTAAACAAAACTCATACATGCAACTCTCTTTCTATTGAGCTTAGTGGTTGCTGGAAAGGTGTTTTTCTGGCTTTCACACTACAAAAAGTGCCCAAGCCTTAATGGAGATGGCAAATTGGAAAAATATACAGAGATAGTCTTTTAGTTAATTGGCCACCCCCATAGACACAAGTGTATACAAAATATTCCTGCACTGTCCTCCATTCACCATCCATGTTTGTCAGTTTTGTGTTTGTCACTTGTATATTCATCTCTTTTGCTTGGACTAGAGCACATGGGCATAGCAATGAGTGGTAGCATTGCCTAAATTACACCTGGCATTCATCTCGGGACCTAACCATTCTTTATAATACAGAGCCATGAAATGTATTAATAGAAAATATTGAGAGGAATTTCTTAATAAGTGATCTCCAGGTCTGATCTCTAGGGCAGTGTGCGAAGGATTCATACAAGGTCAAGTAGAACCTGGCATTGTTTTCTAGCATCTAGCTAGAAATGATTCAGCAATCTTGGGAATTTGCAACTCTGTGTAAAATGTCAATAAATGTAAATGAAAACAGAATGCAATGATTTATAAATATCCCAGACCCATTTTTTATTCACAGTAGATCATAAAACACATATCTGATGTTAAAGTGAGACATTTTACCATTTCATGGAAAACATCAACTTGATAACAGCAACGCATCTCAAAAAAGTTGGGACAGGGACATCAAAAGGCTGGAAAAGTAAGTGGTACTAAATGAAAATAGCTGAAGGAGCAATTTGCCGCTAAGTCACGTGACTGGGTTAAAAAAGAGCATGGTAGAGAAGCGGAGTCTCTCAGAAGCTGGGCAGAGGTTGGCCAATCTTCAAAAAACTGTGTCTGAAAAATTATGGAACAATTTCTGAAAAATGCTACTCAATGGAAAATTTGAGACGACTTTGAATATTCCACAATCTACAGTACATAATATCATCAAAAGATCCAGAGAACCTGGAGAAATCCATGTGCGTTAGGGACCAGGCCGACGTTCAGTATTGGATGCTTGTGATCTATGGATCCTCAGGCGGCACTGTATTAAAGGGAATCTGTCATCAGGTATCTCCCTCTCAAACAGTTTTCGTAGACACTTAGCTGTAGTTCACACTGCGTTTCTTTGTTGGTCTGAGGCTCCGTTCCCAAGTTATGATACTTTTTTCTTATTATGCAAATTAGACCTTTGGTGCAATGAGGACTTCACCATTGCTCTTGTTTCACCCAAGCTCCATTCCTTTCTGTGGTCAGCCCCTCCCTCACTGCTTTTTTTTTTTTTTAAACAATCTTTATTTGATTTTCATATATAATGAGGATCAGAATAGTGAAAAGGATAACATTACATAAAATGAGTGGCAACATTGCCAACAATATGAAAAATAGGATTAAGGCGGCTCAACTGGTCAGTAGAATGGCTGAGGTGCTGAACTGCTGGTTTTGACTCACCCAGTCAAAAGGAGAAGATTTAGGATAAGAAGGTAGCAGGCACACTCATAGATGGGATGTTTAGTTACAAACATGAGCCATTGTAGAACAATTACAGAGGTGCCAAGTACAGCAAATAAGGCATGTGGGAGAATATAAATCAGTAATAGGGTAACATGGCATATATGACATCAAACCACTGGCAGCAGTGAAGGCGAGGAATAGAATGGGTTACTGTGGGGTGGATGGAGAGGATGGTCCCGGTAAGTGTGCTGATGTAGTATCTATCCCTGCTGACCAAGGGGACCACATTTGAGTAAATGTATCATGTGTTAGTATCCTTCAGTATATATGTTCATAACATTACATGCAGGCACCACTGATAAACAGTCTAAACAGTGATCTTCTGCCCAAAAGCCATGATTCTGTATGAGGACAAGGGATCACCATAGCAATCAGGCTGTCAGGAAGGAACACTTCATTCCCGACAATCGGCCGCTCAGTTGGCCCATCTGAATCCACCTTTAGTTTTATTGTCACCATCTACTTGCACGTTACATACATACCAACAAACTGATCTTTGATGAAGTCTCATAAACTAAAACTTTGGGAGCTACGCCAGTAAGGATCCAGTATTGGATGTGATAGCAGGCATCCCCTGCACAGCCTCATCTCTCTGGTGCTACATGGAGCATTTCTTGTTGGTGGTTAGTCTAGTTTCACACTACCACCTCCATAGATTACAACACCACACAAATAATACCAGAACAAAAAATCCATAATCTTTATTGAAACATTAAAATATCACAAACAATGATTTAAAACAGGGAGGAACCCATACCCACACCGAATCAAAGAGCTGAACTGTGGCAACATAAGTGACCGTATAGGGCAATCATTGCAAAGGAAAACCAAGTCCAATTACCCAAAAGGGGATAAACATTAGGATGAGATGTGTACATAAACGTGTATATAATATACTGACCACAATAGCTCCTGGAGCCCCAATGCCATTTCACAGTCGTTTCTACCTGTAGGAGCAGCATTAGAAATCAGCCCGCACTGCGGGACGCTACTTGACACCTGCCAACCTCATTCACTATAATGGGGAGAGGAGGAGATCTGCCTGCAAACTGACAAACATGCTGGGAATCGGCTGGACTAAAATTGCTATGCGCAGTGATTTTCCTCCGGCCGATTTTCTGCATATTTGCCGTGTTTTGGCCAGATCTCCGCCGATGCCCATTATAGTGAGCGGGGCCTTACGGTGATGCGGTAGCTTCTGGCAAGGCGGAGTGCAGAGAGATCCAGCAGGCTGTTCCCTGCCAGACCTAAAAAATGCTAGTGTAAAACTAGCCTTAGTCCGAAAACATTATGTCTCAATCATGCTAATGTCTGTAAAGTGCTGCGAAATTTAGTAGCGCTATATAAGTGCATAAAATAAATAAATCAAGCTTCTTTTAGGATAAGACTACTGAAGAAAGGTAAATCAGTATAGCTCTAAATCTTTTCTGAACTTTCTAGGTTACAGTCGTGTTATTATTTTTTCCCAGCACTCGTGCACACATGGCATTGCTGCTGGGAATTTTGTAGCGGTTGAGCGTGTAGTCATCTGTGTTTTCATAGAAGCCGGAGGTGGGGTCTCCCATTTCTCTCCTGATCTCCGGGATACAGACACATGCAGGGATGATGGAAAATGTCAGGGTATTCTTTGATCCTTTCATTCCCTGTATAATTGGCCAGCTGCCTTGTCTATCAGAACAGGGTCGGCTATGTTTGATTAAATGAAAGTTGGAGTTACCTACAAAAATGCACATGTTTAGAAAAGAGGCCTCTGCCCTTCTTAATGGAATCCCAGCAATTTACAAGGTAAAATATAGTATGCTGGTTTGGATGAAACCTAATAAGCTACAAGTTTTATGATCTGCAAACCATATTGTAACTGCAGTTGTACGCAGCTTCTATCATGTTACCGGTAGATAATGGATGAAAGAAGTGCGATAAATGCAAATCGACATGGCATCGAAAAGCAGGACTAGAGGGAGTAGGGAAAGAAAGTGATTAGATATTTCATTACATTACAATTCCCCCCACACCTCACTTATTGTCTGGAGTTATTGCACAATGAAAATAAAATCACTGTATAAAGGAAAATTACTCCATTTTTTTATGTACAAGTGATCAATTGGTTGTTCTTTATTCATTTTTATTGCATTATAATCTATTGTCGTTTGTAAGATCTCTGCTTACTGTCAGTGTACAAAAAGATCACTTCAGTCCTCAACAATCCTTATACTTGAGTGTTTACTACAATATATCCAGTATTGTGGACAGTAGACACCATATTCTATAGGAACTTATAGTTCTGTATACACTGACACATTGTAGCAGAGTATCAGACCGGGGTAGAAACGCGTGCTGCTGCCGTGTAACCCATAGAGCGCTGTAGTAAAGCATGGGTATAGCATAGGAGTATGATTGGATCTGAACACATTAAAGAGGACCTGTCACCTCTCCTGACATGTCTGTTTTAGTAACTACTTGCATTCCTCATGTAATAATTCTGGAGCAGCTGCTCTTATGACTCTCTGTTGTGCTGTCCCTCTACTATTCCTGCTAGAGGTTATGAATAAATTGCTAACAGTTTGCAACTGAGGAAGGGGTAACAATAGACCCCGAAACGCGTTTGGTGCTAGGACCCCTGGATGGACTTGGACTTTGTGCGCTATTACACCGCCCGCATCAAAATCATTCCTGTCTTCAACTGCAGACCCTACACGCACTTCTGAGGACAGGCTGTAAGAGTTTATCACGCTCACCTATACAGCAAGCTCAGCGTGGTACAAGGAGTCTGTAAATTTACCCAAGTGCTGGCTCTTAGACCCACGGAGCGGCGCCGGGAAGACAGCTAAGGGATTGCGACTATCAGCGAACATCCCTGAATTACAACACGGATATAGCGGCGGATGCACAAGTGTACAGCAAAACAGTGAGTAATTGCGGGACGCCGCTTTAATAGATCACTGCAACTATATCGCTATTTCGGTCTGTGGAGGACTTATATAACACTCCCATAAACGACCTTTCCTACATCCAAATTTAAGTTGGAGGGACAGCAAATTGGAGATCCTGTTTTACCCCTCAAACACCCAGAGACTTTCTATATATATTTTTTTTTTATCTATATTTTATTTGTTTTACTTTATGTGTGATCGGTACCAATCATTTAAGGAATCTTTTTTATTGTATTACATTTTTTTTTTTTTATTGCATGTTTTATTATCTTAAATAGTGAAGTATTAATTGTTTATGTGTGGTATTATCAATAAACTATGAGGTTCCTATATTAAGAGAGTGCCCAGTATTTGTTTTATATATTTTTCTATTATATCAAAGGAAGGGTGAGTCCTTTTTACTGAGAGCACCTCTCCAGCTGTTAGCACCAATCCAGTGCGCCACTTCTTTTCACTTAGTTTGCAATCAATTACCAACGTGTGTTACCGGTTGGAACGTGTCCCACTGGCAGCACTGAGTAGATAATATCAGACTGTGCAAGGACATGTTATAAGGGAAAATAATAAAATCTACACAACACCTAACCCAAAGCCGAACTTCTGTGAAGAAGTCCGAGTTCTGGTCTGGGTATCAAACATGCAGATTTTTCTCATGCGCGGGCAAAACGCATTAAAACGCTTTTCACTTGCGCGGAAAAATCGTGCATGTTCCCGCAACGCACCCGCATCTTTTCCTGCAACGCCCGTGTGAACCCAGCCTAACAGAGCAGGTCTCATCTGACATTGGTGACATATCCTAGATTGTAAGCTCTTGCGAGCAGGGCCCTCATTCCTCTTGTTGTAGTAATCAACTTGTCTGTTGCTGTTATTTATGACTGTTTGTACATGAACCCCTGAATTGTAAGGCGCTGCGGAATATGTTGCCGCTATATAAATAAAGATTATTATTATTATATTATATTATATACTGTATCCTAGCGATATGCCACCAATGTGTGAGATGACACAACCCTTTTAATGGTTAGGAACCGAAGTATATGAGAAATATATTGTCCTGTGTTGTTTTTTGACGTGTGCGCTCCTTTTTTAATGACTTGTTTTTATGCTAAAGTTACTTGTATGTTTTCCTCTGTATTCTAACTACAGGGTTCACCATGGTTGACCCTCATTGTGACTGCAGCTAAAGTTTTTTCCAACAATACCGCCAACACAATGAAGCGAATGTAAGACCTTGGATATTGTGTTAGTAGCAGTTATTACTTCTGTACTGATCTACAATTACGAACAATACAATGGATAAAACACACATGAGGACGGCAATACTTTTCTCTTTGCTGTAGACTCCTTGATTGCTGCTATCTAAACAGTGTTCGGAGTGCACATTTTTGGCTCATTTACTGGGGTCTGCTTTAGTGATCAGGATGTCAGACAACTTTATAAAATGTATTTATGAGTAAAATCATCTGTAAGTTAGGCACTTACGATGTTAAGAGCAGGAGCTGGATGTTTGACTTGGCACAACATAGCAGCTACGCTTTGCCAAAAGGGGGTAAGCTTACGTATGAGAACTGTACACAACAGCATGGTGCCATTACTATGGTTTAGTAACATGATAGATTTTCTATTTTTAACCCAAACTGGGGCCTAAATGTTAAGGCATGTTGTCTGAAATGTTAATTACTTAAATATATAATTTGTTTTTGTCGCCACTTTTTTTTTTACATCTATTTTGATCCCGTAGGTTGTCACCAGCAGGAATTTCTGAGTTATGCAGAACAACTGCATAAATACTGTTGAGACAGACAGACCATGTGGCTGCTATGGATCTCTTGGCAGAAGAGGGCTCTGGTTGATCCCATTCCCTCTGGTACTGGGTGGTGATAACCTGTGCAAGACTTTTCTGTAGAATGGGACTATATTGTTAGCGAACAGAACAGTGGGCCATTGGCCTAATAGTCATTAAGAGGATGAAGAGGGGGAAATGATCACCAGATCCTTACGTACAGGGACTCCACCTGAAACAAAAACTTATCTTCTGTCTTCAGTATTGGGTATTTTTTTGCATGCATATCTTTTTGCTCCTGTACTTGTATACTGCATTATTTCCCACTCTGCTGTATAATATTGGTATCATTTAATTACACAAGGTATTTGTATGGATTAAAAAGTTTTTTCTAGATATTTTTACTGATGACCTATCCTGACGACCATTGACGATCAATTGTTTGAGCTAGCACTAGCGTTAACAGTAGCGCCATGGCCACTCTATGCTCACCGAGGACAGTGCCGTACATTGTATAGCGCCTGTGCTTGGTATCGCAGCTCAGCCCCATTCACATCAGTCGGGCTGAGCTGTGTCTATGCCATATGAGCAGTGAAAGTGACATCACATGGCCTAGGGAAAGCTGAAAAAAGGAGGCAGCGCTACTGTGAGCCTTCTCAAACAGCTAATCGGCAGGGGTTTAGGGTGTCAGACCCCCACAATCAGATAATGATAACTTATCCAGAGGATAGGTAGCAGAAAAAAATATCTCAGAAACCCCTTTTAGTTTACATTTCTGTATCTCTTAAAGTACAGTATATCTTTGGGTGCAAAAAGGCCAAAGTTCATTATGTTCAACTGTTTAATACTTTCACATCTGCAGCATTTTTGCCGTAATTTTCCGGATCCGGTGCTGCCGTATACAGATAGCAGGCCTTTCGGCCCCAGTAAGTATAAAGGGTTCTAGCAGAGATCTGACAGCATTCCGGCAAAAATACGGAGCGGTTTGTGTCCAGACGATTTCCGGCATTCTCTGCCGGTTCAGGCGGCTGGATCTACGTGCTGCAGATATGAAACTAGCCTTATAAACCGAAGTTGATCAGTCGAAATGCAAAAAAAGTTCCAAGTCCAAAGGTCTAATTTGCAAATTAATAAAAAGTATCATAACTCATAACTGTTCAGTATCAGAACAAAAGTTTGATAGGGAGATGTGTAACAGCATGCAGGTAAACATTGAAGGGGCTGATCAGTGGGGTGCACCACCAGTACTGTGTAGAGAGCATGCATCTAAACATTGAAGGGGTTGATCGGTGGGGTGCACCACCACTACTAGGTAGACAGCATGCAGGTAAACATTGAAGAAGCTGATCGGCGGGGTGCACCACCACTACTGTGTAGACAGCATGCAGGTAAACATTGAAGGGGCTGATCGGTGTGGTGCACCGCCGCTCTTGTGTAGAGAGCATGAAGGTAAACTTATAAGGGGCTGATCGGTAGGGTACACCACCACTATTTTGTAGATAGCATGTAGGTAAACATTGAAGAGGCTAACTGGTGGGGTGCACCATCACTACTGTGTAAACAGCATGCAGGTAAACATTGAAAAGGTTGAATCGGTGGGGTGCACCACCACTACTGTGTAGACGGCATGCAGGTAAACATTGAAGGGGCTGATTGGTGGGGTGCACCACCACTACTGTGTAGACAGCATGCAGGTAAACATTGAAGGGGCTGATCGGTGGGGTGCACCACCACTACTTTGTAGATAGCATGCAAGTAAACATTGAAGTGGATGATCGGTGGGGTGCACCACCACTACTGTGTAGATAGCATGCAAGTAAACATTGAAGTGGATGATCGGTGGGGTGCACCACCACTACTGTGTAGACAGCATGCAGGTAAACATTGAAGAGGATGATCGGTGGGGTGCACCACCCCTACTGTGTAGACAGCATGCAGGTAAACATTGAAGAGGATGATCGGTGGGGTGCACCACCACTACTGTGTAGACAGCATGCAGGTAAACATTGAAGAGGATGATCGGTGGGTTGCTCCACCACTACTGTGTAGACAGCATGCAGGTAAAAAACATTGAAGAAGCTGATCAGTGAGGTGCAATTAAACTACTGTCTAGATAGCAGACAAGTAAACATTGAGGAGGCTGATGGGTGGCGTGCCAGGAGTTGGACCTCTGATATTGCTGTCCTGTCCTGAGGATAGGCTATAGAATAACCCTGTTAATCAGTGCATGATCTGATATCAATGATCTGATATCAATTTGATGTATCATATAGAAAAACACTTCACCTTCATCTATGGCCTAGCAGGTTTGATTCTAGTTCTTGGCTCTTTTTATATCCATCCCCCCAAAAAAAACACGTATGTGAGATCTTTTTAGATTTTTTTTTACTGTAATGCCGTATGATTGGATCTGTCTGCTCAATGACTTCAAATGGACCATTCAGTTTATTGAGATTTTCATGACATAAGCAATAGTACATTAGGCAAAGTTATTTAACACCATAAAAATCCCAGAGAGAAACCAGAACCTGAGCTCTGTGATGTTTTTTTGTGTTTGGAGAAGGATTTCTGAGTAAAAATCTAAGTTAATCCTGGCAGGACTCCCAGGAGAGACAGTGAGAGTCCTGATCACGCCATTTACACATAGTGATTGACAGCTGTCTGTGTACACACACTGATACAGTGAAATCTGCCAGCCATCCTGTGTGAGTTGAGTAATAAGGACTCTCACTGTATCTCCTGGGAGTCCTGCCAGAAGTGACTTTGCTTTTTACTCAGGTTCTCTACCTCTATATATTAGTTGCAATAGTAGATTAAGTTGATTAAGTTAAAAACAAGCACAGGTACATCAATTCAAAAATGTAATCCTATTGTGTTGATGCAGAAGAAGACAAAAAAGCCCTATGATGCGGTTGCCAATTACTCCATATTAGGCCTGATGCACACGACAGTTGTTTTCCTCGGCCTCCGTTCCGTTTTTTTTTTGTGGAGAGGATGGGGACCCATTCATTTCAATGGGTCAGCAAAAAAATGCTGATAGTTCATCCGTTGTCCGTGTTTTCCTTCAGCAAAAAAAATGGTGCATGTCCTACTTTTTCACATTTGAGGACAAGGATAGGCATTTATTACAAGGGATCTGTGGACAAAAATGGATCCTCCCAAAAAAACGAATGCCACATCCAATATTTTTTTTAGCGGATGCACAATTTGCGGACGCAAAAAACAACTGTCGTGTGCATGAGGCCTTAGGGGAACAAAACCTTCTCAACCTTGGATGAATGTCCCATCTCTAGAATTCTAGTACTAATAACTAGGGTTGAGCGAACCCGAACTGCGGGTTACCGAATTTTGCGAGTTCGGTAACCCGGACCCGAACCCGGACTTTTTCACTAAAGTTCGGGTTCGTTGTTCGGGTGATTTTATTATTTTCCATTATAACATGGTTATAACGGAAAATAATAGCATTCTTAAGACAGAATGCTAAATAAAATGGCCATTTAGGGGTTAAAAAAAACCTCGCCTCATCCACTTGATCGTGCAGCCGGTATCCTCTTCTTTCTGCAGGACCTGCAAAAGGACTTGTGATGACGTCACCGCGCTCACCACGTGAGGATGTCCTCATGTCATGGTTGCAGGCCTAGGAGTAAAAATAGAAAGATCTCTGTGTTTTCATATACAGTATTAGTACATTATAATACTGCCTATTCTTTTATTTATACATTGTAATCAGCTCACTCTAAAACATCTTTTTTCTCAATCGAATAACTCCAATTTTGGAAAACCTGTCTTGTTACCACAGTGTACCCAATTCCCTTAATTATTTTGGTTTTCCACCTCTACTGTAGTCAACTATGTCCTTGTTACATACAGGTACACCTTGTGGCAGATTTTCCAAAGAAATGAAACCAGAATTCTCTGGAGCACCACATTTATTACGTTTCTTAGACACTTTTTATGCTTCCCCCAGCAAGTAGTCGAGTCTTAGCATAAAGGGGGTTAGCTTAGCAGTAAATGGAACATGGCTTAAAGAGGTTGTCTCATTTCAGCAAATGGCATTTATCATTTAGAGAAAGTTAATATGAGGCATGTACTAATGCATTGTGATTGTCCATATTGCCTCCTTTGCTGGCTGGATTCATTTTCCATCACTTTATACACTGCTACAGCGCCGATACGAGGTAGCTGGACAGAAGCTGGCTGCCACGCATGCATGACTATGTGTGCTCCCGCTGTCCTAGCCACCATAGAGGTCGGCGCTTTTTTCTGTAGTGTGCAAGTATCGCTGCTGCTGGATTGCTGGTTGGTCGTAACCTCTGAAAACAAGTAGTGTATAATGCGATGGAAAAGGAGACAATATGGACAATTACAATACATTATTGCGTGCCTTGTATTTACTTTGTCTACATGATAAATACCATTTTCTGAAGTGAGACAACCCCTTTAAGTTGCAATACTGTGCACTTTTAGGTGGTATAAACTTGGGCTATACAGTCTAAAGATGCACCACATTTAACACCCAGCATCAGGCACCGTGATAAATCTGGCACATTTTTACTGTCTAGTCTCAGTTTACACTGTCTAAATCTTAGACAGTATTAGTAAATCTTCCCCCATATTCCATGTGTGGTCTCACAAGTGATTTGTATAGAGGCATAACAGTACTCTGTTTTTTATTCAATCCATTATTTTATTTGCCTTGGCATGAGACGCATGTCATATGCTGTTCTCAAATAGGGAAGCGTAAAACACCTGACAGGTTTGCTTTAGCCGTAGACATGGCCTTTTTGTCTGTTGGATTTAGACAGGATCCAGATCAGATGATAAATATCACCAGATGTGTTGATCAGTCACTTATTGTATATTCCTCCATAGAAATAATAAAAGTAGAGTCCTCTTACATGGGCCAATATACAGTACACAGGTTGATCGATGCTATTTTAAAGGTTCATTAACATGATCCGATGCAAGTAAAAGGAGATGAACAATTGGAATAATCATAGTTCCTCTCCCAATCTTTGCATTTTGTCGGCAGCGCATCTCCTGTTAACACAGGGTGGTGTGCTGCTGACAAACAACGATTCTAGGTACCACATAAATGATGCTATCACGTAACAAGTGATTTGCTCATTTGTTGTGTGATGATGGCTCCTTTACATGGGCCACTTACCGAGAACATTCATTACTAAGCATTCATACTAATGCTAATTCACGATAATTGGCCCGTGTAAAAGGGCCCTTATCAGGTGGAGCATGTTATTAGCTTAAATGAGGAAGAAATCTGTTTTATTGCTATTGGCAGTTTTACGCTTCATGTGTTTCTGGTAAATCACTAACGGTCTTGTTAAATCGATTGTTTAAAGTGTAACTGTCATTCTTTTTTTTATTTTTGTAATGTGTAGGGGCAGTGATACTGACTATTTTTGTAATATACTTTAATTACTGCAATCGTACATTTCCATCTGAAAAATAGCTCTAAAGTCACCAATTTTGAACCATAGCAACACTACTGTCATCTGTTTACATAACTGTGGAGACTTCAACACTTACTGTGTTATGTAAATAGAAGACAGAGGAGCGTTGCTAAGGCTCAAAATGGGCCTCTTTAGAGCTATTTTTCTAATGGAAATGTATGATTTCCGTAATTAAAGTATATTACAAAAATGGTCAGTATCACTGCCCCTACACATTACAAAAATAAAAAAAAGAATGACAGTTACACTTTAACTTTATTGTTGATTGTATGAGGTAAAAAAAAAAAATCATGAAAAAGTTGAAGTTAGGTACACTACATGGCCCAAATTATTTAGTCATCTCTCCATAAGTTTGTTGGACATGTCAATCCAAAATCACAGGAGGAAATTTGGAGTTGTACCCCTTATTGAGGCTGCAATAGCCTCCACCCTTCTGGGAGGACTTTAAAAGATTTTGTAAGAATTCGTGCTCATTCAGCCAAAAAAGGAATTGTCAGATCAGGCACTGATGTTGGACAAGAAGGTCCGGCTCACAGCTTGTTTTCTAATTCACTTCGGAGGTGTTAGATGGGGTTTGATGTCTTGGCTCTGGGCAAGTCCCTCAAGCTTGTCCACACTAAAATCAATACCATGGGCGGAATTTATCATGAGGGTAACATTTGAAGTCAGTTTTCCTCGAGTCTGTGTTGACATACTTTATCAAATGTGGCATGCTTGATAAATTTGTCTCATTCTTAAACCTAACACTTTTGCCTGTAAAAGCTACTCCAGTTTTCCTTCTCCACCCACCTACTGGAGTGAGACTGCGACTTTATTTTTAAAAAGTCTCAGAGATCTGGAATGAAACTCATTAGTAGAGCTAACCACGCCCACTTTCCCACCCATATTTAGAAACTGGAATGAATTGTGTAAAAATGCAAAAAGTTGCTACTTTTTTCCACAAGCAATCCCCATTTTGTGAATTTTTTAAGCCAAAATTGTGGAGTGAAAGCATGATAAATCAGGGCCCATGGCATTTCTCGTCGAATCGCGCGTCGAGGTGCAGCTCTGGTCACCGACCTTGGGTTTCCGGCATACCATGGGTAATTTGTGTTTTTGTCTCATGCATGGTTATTTTATTACTTTAGTATGATTCAATGCTTACACATAGCATTCCTGCTTTGCCCTTGACTGTGTTACTATTTGGTAATCTGCATTCACCTGATGGCCATCTATGTTATATCTGGAGGGCAAGTTTGCTATGTGTGACCATATTGACTTTCTTATATTATTGTATGTAGCATACACATGTTAATAGGTTACTTTGGGTGAACTTACAGCTCTCCCACTAGTATGCGGTTTTTATACCCAATGTCTGTGACCCCCCCCCCCTTCCCTGTTATTCTTGTATATGTGAGGGTGGTTGATTTTGGTCCCATTACACGGGGCACCTCACCCCCCCCCCCCCCCCTTTACCTTGTCCCTTATTGTCATATTTATTGTTATTCAATTGTGTCTTTAATAAATTACATATATTTTATATGTGTGTCTTCTTATTCTATATGGGGTTATTGGTCTTTTTTCGTTGGTTGGCTCAGTATATTATACTAGACCCCAGTATATCTATATACCCAATTTGAGGTTTTTCTTGTAGGTTGGTCTAACTTTCCCAAAATTATTGCCACGAAGTTGGAAGCTTACAATTTTCTAAAATGTTTTTGTGTGGTGTAGCCTTATGATTTCCCTTTAGTGGAAATAAGGGGCTTAGCACAAACCCTGAAATCAACCCTATACCATGATTTAATCTCCACAATATTTCACACCAGCCACAGTACAGTGCATGGCTGTCTACTTGATTTTATGCACCTGTTTGCAATGGGTGTGGTTGAAACTCCTGAACTCGAAAATTATAAAATATGGGCTAAAATAATAAGTGTTTTATTTTATTATTACTATTTATAATGTTTTTTTTTAACTTTTGGTGTTGCTTTGTATTTTTTGCAAACTACTGTACATGTTCCTAAATTCAACATTACCTCTTGGCATTGGTACGGTGACTTTCTTTCTATCTCAGTAGGCTGTTTATGTCTACCTCTGGATAATTTCATGGCTTTATGAAGAGGTGAAATTAGCAAAGCCAACAAGGAAAATGTTGGACTTGACCTTCTCTCCATAAACCATTCTTTATTATCTTCCATCACTACAACACTTTCCATATTCCCATGGAAATTGGTACGGGGGGGGGGGGGGTGACAGGACATCAGTGTCGGGAGTATATGGATTGTTTTTAGAAAATTGACAATTGTAGAAACTGGTATAATGGTATGGAAAAAAACATAAGGAAGTCAGGAAATGTATTTTCTTGTTTTGTCATCTTTTATGAGAGAAGTCATTTTTCCCTCACAGGTTTTTGTATGCGAGCCACATACAGACACAATGTAGGCAGAAACATTCGAGGGGACCTGTCATGTTGAACATGTTGTCTGATCTGCAGGCGGCATGCTATAGACTAGGAGGAGCTGAGATAATAGATATAGAGGAGGGAATTTATCAAAGAGCAGCATTTTATGCTAGTCTTTACCCCTGCACTGCAAGAGGATGTGCACACCAATGGCAATGTTTTATGTCAGAAAATCGGCATCATATTTTTGTGGGATAACATTCAGTTTGATGTGCAGTACTCCAGAGCTGGGGTTACTTGCACATTTCTTTTATTCATTTATATGTAATTTTATGCTTTGTATCCCTAGTATGTATAGGAGTTGTTGAGCAAGCTAACTCTGGTACAGCTCCTTAGGAAGCTGGGGTGTGGACTGTTAGCTCCATCCCTAGCTCAGTCTAGTCTAGGAGAGGAGAGGCAACAAAGTCCATATACTTCACTCCTCACCACTAGGCCTCAAGCTACTAACCATCTCTGCATGAGCTACCAAGATTGAACCATCTTTACACTGGAGTACTGCTGGAGAGAGAGAGAGAGAGAGAAAGGACATTCCAGAATCTATAAAGGCTGAGAAAATGGAGTCTGTTATCAAAAGCTATAGATATTACTGCTGTGAGTGGAATACTGCTAGAACACCATCTATAACCTGGTCAGTCATTTCCCTAAATCTATACGCCGCAGTAGCGTATTATAGCTAACTTACCAAAGGTATTATCAGCCTCAGATTCTGCAGGAAGAATAAAAGAGCACATTAAATATAAACCAGGCCTATACCCATACAAAACCAACAAGATTTGCACTGTACATTGTTGGAACCGTGTTCTGAGACTGTTGGAAGTACTACAACCCTCAATATGTAACTTTTTTTTTTGCCATTAAAATAGTGACACATATCCCTTTTTTCTATTTTTCTAATTATGGATGTTTTTATTCTATTTCTTGAACATGATTATGAGAGCGGCCATCTTGCCTAAGCTGGTGCTAACAACATTTAGGGCTCATGCACAAAAACATATTTTTTGTCTGCATCCTATACGCATTTTTTTGAGGTTCGGATGCAGACCTATTCACTTTAGTGGGGCCGCACAAAAATGCATCCGGATATCTGTTCCGTGGCATCCACAAAACTATAGAGCATGTCCTATTCTTGTCTGCCTTATGTACAAAGATATGGCTGTTCTATTATGGGCCGGATGTTCCGTTCTGCAAAATGTGTAAGGCACATGGCTGGCATCTGTGTTTTGCGGATTTGCAATTTGCCTACTGCAAAAACGGCTACAGCTGTGTGCATGAGCTCTTAGAGACATGCCTTACAGTACTCACCATGGGCCACCGACCCAATAGTCTGGAGGGGACTCATTGACGTCTATGAAAGTTTTCTAGGCATGCTCTGTGACCTGTGCAGAGGAAAGAATAGATGAGCTGAGAATGGCGGATCCTGTTTTACCTAGTTACAGAAGTGTTACTGGTCATTGTAATCCTGCTTCTGATAATAGTAAGATGACTGTTGAAAAGTTAATCTGTACATGCCATGAAGTGGTTCCAATTATTAGGTTTGGGGACCAGTGCAAAAACTGCAAGATTTTAGGATTCTTCTTAAAAATATTGATATGGAAAATTAAAAACGACATCTCCAAAAATTAGTTAAAAATATGTTTAACGTAAATAGTTGATTTAAACCATAGACCGTTTTCTGATGACATATTGCCTTTATTTCCTTTAAAAACATTTCCACACAAACCTATATACTGCACAGCTCCTCCTGCTCTATATCATACTGCCCACAGATACACAATGTGGTGGTTTCCCTTTAAGGACTCAACTGCATTTTTGTGAATTCTGGTTAATCAAATTTTTGCCTTTTGTCAAGTTTGAATAAATCAATAGAACTGATAATAATTGGAAAAATGCAGAATCAGCAGGACTTCTAGTGCACAATTTGTTCTGTACATCTGTCCCGGTGCTTTATCGCACTAACATTTATTGCAGTAAATATATGAATATTTGTGCTTGCTATGGTAAGGTTTGTCTATGTCACAAAAGACTTATTCAAAGGAAGGAGGAAAACAAGGAAGTGTGTGATAAGGAAGCATCTGTATTCAGCTTTATAAATAACTTAAGGACGAGCTCTGGGCACTGATTTCCCTGTTCCTCTTCCTTTCTAAGTCGCTGCTGCAGTGCTATTTATTTTACAAAATACTAAATTATGTGCATCCAATTAGAGTTTATTGATTGAGGAAGCACTTAGTATCCCTGAGGTAATGTGTGCATTAGACGGTGTCTGTTCTGTGTCCATAAACTAAATTGTGTCATGCCGTCTGCTGCTCCATAGGGGAATATACTTAATAGCATTAATCGGTTTGTCAATATTTTGTAGGCCCGGACCACAATCCAATAACCTGCATTAGTAAATCCTGAAAACAAGCTAGGAGTGGGCAACAGAATTGTAGAGAGTAATGTAGTTTCAATGACATGGTTCACATGCACCTATTAAATTAAAACCTAAAAGGGGTTGTCCGCTGATGACATTTTGTTAAGATAGGCTCAGAATGGTATTAAAGAGGTTTTCCAAGACTTTGTAACTGATGACCTATCGTCTGGTCATCAGTATCTGATCGTGGGGGTCCCACACCAAGGACCCCCGCTAATCAGCTGTTTGAGAAGGCACCTGCACTCAGTAGCACCGTGGCCTTCTCACAGGCCATGGAATGTCACGTTCATCGGTCAAATGGCTTAGGTGCAGCTTAAACCTAAAAGAGGTTGTCCGCTGAAGACATTTGTTATCCTCCAAGACTTTTTAACTGATGACCTATCTGCTGGATAAATCTGGGACCCTCGCTGATCAGCTGTTTGAAAAGGCACCAGAACTCGCAGTAGCACCGTGGCCTTGTCACAGCTTGGCCTAGGCCATGGAATGTCACGTTCATCAGTCAAATGGCCTAGGCGCAGATCGACCCCATTGAAGTGAATGGGGCTGAGCTGTGATATCAAGCACAGTCGCTATACAATGTATGCGCTTGGTGAGCAGGGTGAGAAGGCCGTAGTGCTTCTCAAACAGCTGATCGGTGGGGGTCCCAGGTGTCGGACCCCCCATATCAGATACTGAGGATATATCTAGAGGATAGGTCATCAGTTAAACAATCTCGGAAAACCCCTTTAAGTTTCCCACTGCTTTTTGCCTCTTGGTCCCTTTTTCAATATGCAGGAAATGACCATTCAGCCAATCACTGGTTTCAGAGGTGACCCATTTCAGGCAGTGATTGGCTGAGTGGTCATTTCTTGTGCGTGGAAAGGGACCAGGAAGTAGATTCCAGCAGGTGATGGGGAAACACTGGTATTGGGGCAGTGTGGGATCAGTAAAGTCATTATCACTTATTCTATTTTACACTGTTTTGGGGATCCTTTAAAAAATGTTAATTGGCCAGACATCCCCTTTAAGACCAACAGTGCCCAGCTGTGACAAATGACCAATCAACTGCAACACTTCCAACGGATTCATGGACTACATACACCAGACTTCACCAAGATCGTCTGGATATTGTCATCATGCATAAAGGCTTTAGCCGCTTTCACTGTTTATTGAACATGAGTTTTTGGTATTCTTTGACAGGTAATTTACAGAAAATGGTGTACTACAATGGTAAATGCAATTAACAATATATGGCTAAACCCTCACACTGATATTAAAATTAGACTTTTGCCAATATATTCTTATATCAAGAACATACCGGAGCCCGTGCACCCCGTCAAGGTCTCTCAAAGTGGCACGGGACCTAACGCTAAACAACCTATGCCGTATGAGCAATTACAGATAGGGGCATAATGTCCGAGACACAGCGAACAGCTCCCAGTTACCTCCAGCATGAAATCACACATACAATGGGAGGAGGCTGTGAGTCCCACCTATCACTGACTCATGTGACGCAGGCCGCACAGGTGCACCTGAATGTTACCCATAGATCAAAATCAAGGCACATTCAAACCTGGAGTTTACCATTGTAGTGCAGCATTTTTAGAAAATTTCTGTTTTATATAGCTAATCACATCTGCACATTTCGCTATCCTGTGTAGGATGTCTTTGTGGTACATGTGGCCCGCTGCGGTCATCCTCCATTGTATGCATTTTTGCTGGGGATTGCTGTTAGAAGCGAATCTCATGCGCAGGATTTGTTCCCTCAGTTAGAAATGCGCGACAGCCTATGGGGTTTTGAGCATTTTCTGCCTTTTGAGACCACTTTATTCTGTTATTCTGTTTGTACATGCACGCCTGGAGGTGTGGCAGCCCCAGGTTTGAATGTGCCTTGATTTTGATCTATGGGTAACATTCAGGTGCACATGAGTCTGTGTCACATGAGTCAGTGATAGGTGGGACTCACAGTCTCTTCCCTCCTCCCATTGTATTTGTGATTTCACGCTGGAGGTAACTGGGAGCTGTTCGCTGTGTGTCAGACTTTATGCCCCTATCTGTAATTGCCCATACGGCATAGGTAGTTTAGTGTTAGGTCCCGTGCCACTTTGAGAGACCTTGATGGGGTGCGCAGACTCCGGTATGTTCTTGATATAAGAATATATTGGCGAAAGTCTCATTTTAATATCAGTGTGAGGGTTTAGCCATATATTGTCAATTGCATTTACCATTGTAGTGCACTATTTTCTGTAAATTTCTGTTTAATATAGCCAATCACATCCACACATTTGGCTATCCTGTGTAGGATGTCTTTGTGGTACATGTGGTCCGCTGTGAGCATCCTCCATTGTTAGCAGCAGATCACATGTGCAGCATTTGCTTCCCCGGTTAGAAATGTGAAACAGCATATGGGGTTTTGAGACCACTTTATTCTGTTATTCTTTGACAGTGTTGACTGATGTGCTGTAGTATTGACTATCATTAGGGATATGCTAATCAATGTTTTGTCTACAGAGGCTCTGGATACTCTAAACCTTTTTTATCATCTGTATATTATGTTAGTGATTTAATCTTGACTTGTTTCTCAACATAATTGTATTGATTTGCCTTTTAAAATACAAATGCAACAATTCAGCATGAGCCCTTTCTTTTCAATTTAGATCATCTGTAAAGTATATGTACACCTTTAGGGACAATTTTATTGCATTGTACTTATTTTGAGCTAAAATCATTTTTTCAATTGGTCTTTATTAAAAATATGGAATCCTTTTTTTGTACAGAGCTGAGATGCTGTAGTAGCAGCCAGTGGATTTTTTGTCTTTTCCGTCATCTGGGGAGTGGTGGGGCTCCTTATCTCTGCTCTCTGACCTTATAAACGCTCATTGTAGCTTAGTTCTTATCTTACTGATAAGAATATGGCTTAAATAAGTGACCTCTCAGTTGTTTAGAGATGAAGAGATGAGGATTATTAGATGACTAGCACAAAGTGAAAGTACCAGACACAATTAGAAAGACAGTTAACCTTTTGTGACAGAATGGTTCAATATTTTTTAATAAAGGCCAATTGAAAATATGATTTTTAGCCCAAAATTTGTGAAATGCAATCATAAACAAAAATAGTTTCCAAATGTGTACATAGCCTTTAAAGAACATTAGACTACATTAAAATCGTGCGTATGTAAATCCATTCGTTTTTTTCAGGCAGAGAGCAGACTGCTTAAGTTACCATATCCAGCAGAGCACCGCTGGATCCTGGGATCTGACATAAATGTGGTTTTCTGCCAGACAAATGACATTGCCAGAACAGACTACTGCATTTACATAGCCTGATCCCTAGTGACATGCACATACTCCCTTACGTCTGGACTCTTTGCTGTTTTATATTATCAGCTCTATAAGTAATGTTCTCATTTATTTTGTATCTCTACAAAATGGGGTTGGGTGCAATTTTCCACAGTTTTTTTTTTTTCTTTGCAACTGAGTTAAATTGATTGAAAACTTACTAATTATCAAAAATCAAACGATGGAGATACATTATCAAAAATAGGCTATGAGATTTTTTTGAGCTTACATGCACAGAAATCTCATAAGACATTTCGCATTTTTGCTCCACTCACTCTAGTTTTTAATAATGGGTAGTAATGTGGGCTTGGTTAGCCTGTCGAATTGATTGAAGAAACAGATATATCAACTGAGACTTTTTGAAAAGTCACAAATATTGTCTGAATCTTTCTATAGTGAAGGGTTGGTGTAGAAAGTGGAGTATCATTTCAAGCCAGAATTGTGAGACCTAAAGATGCACCAAATTTAATAAACATCCTGTGACATTTGATAAATTTACCCAAAATTTCAGCAACACAGACTCCTGCAAAACTGACTTAAAAAAAATACTTTCATGAGAAATCGCCCCCATTATGACAGATCCTGTGAAAGCTTATGACAAAACAGATGTAATCTGGTATCCTTTCATGTCAGTTTTAGTCTCAAAAACACAGTACCACAGTACTCCCCCCCCCCCACACACACACACACAAACACACACTTTATGTGGTTAAACCTTGACCAATACAATTTGTGGCCTAGAGAGACTGAAACCAATAGGATGTGTGCTCTCTAAGAGAGACTATAACTAACAAGCTGTATACCCTCTGAGAGACTGTAACCAGTATGCTGTTTGTGACACTGTAACAAACACACTATGTGCCTTTAATGAGAGACTTCCATTGCTAATAGTAGCTGCCAAGCTTTGTGACTTGAAGGAACTCTGTAACCCCCTACCTCTGTGCCTTCTAATAGACTGTAACCATAAAGGGGTATAATTGGGTCTAGGGGCACACTCACTACTGACCCTCTTACTAATCCTAGAGGTAGGACAAAACCCTATGGAGAATGCGGTTAGAGTTCCTATTTGGTAAAATTGACCTGTTACTTTTACATAGACACCACATATGTACAGTTTTTTTTTGCATTTTAATCCTGAAAATAAATTAAAAATTTGAGGAAAAAATATTTTCATTTTTATGTCCATAGAGTTTTTTTTTTGCAGGGTGATCTGTACGTTTCATTGATACCATTCGGTGGTGTGTAAGAGTTTTTGATCACTTTTTATTAAAAATTTTGTTAGAGGTGAAGCGACCAAAAAACGGCAAATTGGCCATTTTGAAGTTTTATCTGTTTCGCCGTTTGCCGTATGAGATAAATATTTTGGTATTTTAATAGTATGGGTGTTTTTGCATGCTATGTTATCGTCGATCGCATACATTAGTCCAGAGTGCCTGCTATTTAAAACAGCAGGCACCCAGCAGCTGTGTCGACTGCCCCGCTTGCGAGCAGGCACCATTTTTAAATGTCCGACCACCAACATAAATTTATGTGAGGCGGTTGGGAAGGGGTTAAAAAGATGGCTCCTTTTCAAGCTTCCAAGCCTTTGCTTGGAGGTAAAAACAATTGTCTGTATGGCTGTCTGGGAATAATAAAAATCTGCCTTTAGAGGATGCTTTTGTTCTTGGCTTTCTTTTGAGGACTACATATAAATTTTATGTCTCCTTTATTCAGTTACTACAGATTTCTTTCAAATATAGTAATCTATATATGGGTTGTACGTGAGCAAACTCTTTTATAAGACCTCTCTTATAACAAACTGACAAAGATACGGCTCGATTTACAACACATCTCTGTTAAACCTTTTTGACATATACAGGGCCTTGCAAAAGTATTCACCCCCTTGATTTTTTTCGTATTTTGGTACATTACAGCCTTAAGTTGAATGTTTTGTTAATATGAATTTTATGTGATGGATCAGAACACATAGTCTAAGTTGGTGAAGTGAAATGAGAAAAATATATAAATAAAACTATTGTTTAGAAATAGGAAACCGAAAATTGGCATGTGCGTATGTATTCACCCCCTTTGTTAGGAAGCCCATAAAAAGCTCTAGTGCAACCAATTACCTTCAGAAGTCACATAATTAGTGAAATGATGTCCACCTGTGTTGGCCCTTCTTTTTCAGGACCTCTGCAATTCGACTGGGCATGCTCTCAATCAACTCCTGGGACAATTCCTGACTGATAGCAACCCATTCTTTCATAATCACTTCTTGGAGTTTCAGAATTAGTGGGTTTATGTTTGTCCACCCGCCTCTTGAAGATTGACCACAAGTTCTCAATGGGATTAAGATCTGGGGAGTTTCCAGGCCATGGACCCAAAATGTCAACGTTTTGGTCCCCAAGCCACTTAGTTATCACGTTTGCCTTATGGCACGGTGCTCCATCATGCTGGAAAATGCATTGTTCTTCACCAAACTGTTATTGGATTGTTGGAAGAAGTTGCTGTTGGAGGGTGTTTTGGTACCATTCTTTATTCATGGCTGTGTTTTTGGGCAAAATTGTGAGTGAGCAACCCCACACATGAATGGTCTCAGGATGCTTTACTGTTGGCATGACACAGGACTGATGGTAGCGCTCACCTTTTCTTCTCCGGACAAGCCTTTTTCCTGATGCCCCGAACAATCGGAAAGAGGCTTCATCGGAGAATATTACTTTGCCCCAGTCCTCAGCAGTCCATTCACCATATTTTCTGCAGAAGATAAATCTGTCCCTGATGTTTTTTTGGGAGAGAAGTGGCCTCTTTGCTACCCTTCTTGACACCAGGCCATCTTCCAAAAGTCTTCGCCTTACTGTACGTGCAGATGCGCTCACACCTGCCTGCTGCCATTCCTGAGCAAGCTCTGCACTGGTGGCACTCCGATCCCGCAGCTAAATCCTCTTTAGGAGACGATCCTGGCGCTTGCTGGACTTTCTTGGACGCCCTGAAGCCTTCTTAACGAGAATTGAACCTCTTTCCTTGAAGTTGTTGATGATCCTATAAATTGTTGATTGAGGTGCAATCTTAGTAGCCACAATATCCTTACCTGTGAAGCCATTTTTATGCAACGCAATGATGGCTGCACGCGTTTCTTTGCAGGTCACCATGGTTAACAATGGAAGAACAATGATTTCAAGCATCACCCTCCTTTTAACAGGTCAAGTCTGCCATTTTAACCCAATCAGCCTGACATAATGTTCTCCAGCCTTGTGCTCGTCAACATTCTCACCTGAGTTAACAAGACGATTACTGAAATTATCTCAGCAGGTCCTTTAATGACAGCAATGAAATGCAGTGGAAAGTTTTTTTTGGGATTAAGTTAATGTTCATGGCAAAGAAGGACTATGCAATTCATCTGATCACTCTTCATAACATTCTGGAATATATGCAAATTGCTTTATAAAAACTTAAGCAGCAACTTTTCCAATTTCCAATATTTATGTAATTCTTAAAACTTTTGGCCACGACTGTACAATCTAAGTGTCACATGATCTGTCATTCCATATACACACCATTTTTGAAAGGCCCCATGAAGACCAAGGAACTCTCCAAACAAGTAAGGGACAATTTTGTTGAGAAGTACAAGTCAGGGTTAGGTTATAAAAAAAAAAAATAATACAAATCTTTAATGATCCCCAGGAGCACCATCAAATGTATCATAACCAAATGGAAAGAACATGGCACAACAGCAAACCTGCCAATAGACGTCCACCCACCAAAACTCACGGACCAGGCAAGGAGGGCATTAATCAGAGAGGCAGCACAGAGACCTAAGGTAATCCTGGAAGAGCTGCAGAGTTCCACAGCAGAGACTGGAGTATCTGTACATAGGATGACATGCAGCTGTTCGCTCCATACAGTTGGGCTATATGGCAGAGTGGCCAGAAGAAAGCCATTACTTTCAGCTAAAAACAAAAAGGCACATTGTAAGTTTGCGAAAAGGCATGTGGGAGACTGCCAAAATGTATGGAGGAAGGTGCTCTGGTCTGATGAAACTAAAATTTTACTTTTCAGCCATCAAAGAAAACGCTATGTCTGGCACAAACCCAACACATCACATCACCCAAAGAACACCGTACCCACGGTGAAACATAGTGGTGGCAGCATCATGCTGTGGGGATGTTTTTACAGCAGCCGGGACTGGGAAACTGGTCAGAGTTGAGGGAAAGATGGATGGTGCTAAATACAGGGATATTCTTGAGCAAAACCTGTCCCACTCTGTGCGTGATTTGAGGCTAGGACGGAGATTCACCTTCCAGCAGGACAATGACCCCAAACACACGGCTAAAGCAACACTTGAGTGGTTTAAGGGGAAACATGTAAATGTGTTGGAATGGCCTAGTGAAAGCCCAGATCTCAAGCCAATAGAAAATCTGTGGTCAGACTTAAAGATTGCTGTTCACAAGCGCAAACCAACCGACTTAAAGGACCTGGAGCAGTTTTGCAAGGAGGAATGGGCAAAAATCCCAGTGGTAAGATGTGGCAAGCTCATAGAGACTTATCCAAAGCAACTTGGAGCTGTAATTGCCGCAAAAGGTGTCTCTACAAAGTATTGACTTTAGGGGGGGTGAATAGTTATGCACATTGACTTTTTCTGTTGTTTTGTCCTATTTGTTGTTTGCTTCACAATAAATAAATAAAAATCTTCAAAGCTGTGGGCATATTCTGCAAATTAACTGATGCAAATCCTCAAACAATCCATGTTAATTCCAGGTTGTGAGGCACCAAAATACGAAAAAAGTCAGGGGGGGGGGGGGGGGTGGGTGAATACTTTTGCAAGGCACTGTACGCTTCTTGAAAAATCTGCTGATGTACACCTCTATCATGCAGATAGACTTTCATAACCCAGACAAAATCCATAGTGTCTATTAGAAATTAGTTTGTCTTGCGTAAATCAGGATTCATGAGCCAAAACTGCAACACTTGCAATTAAACTGTATGCAGTACAGGAAAAATGTCTAACATGCAGACGCAAGTTTAATCATATAGTTGCCTATGTCTATGGCAGACATTTAGCCAATTATTTCATATATTGCCATTTAATGTAATCACAGAACGTGTTGGGCACCCAGTCTGAAAGTACCGTTCAGTCTCTCCCTATGTGGTGGCGAGTCATGCTACAGTCTCTCAAATTCAATCACACAACATTAACCACAACCCAACAATGAAAGCAGGAACCTAATAGAGACATAAGGTAGGACATTGCTGCTGTGCTTAAAAACTACAAGCATACCTCAAAAATGTATTCTTTAGGAGTAAACTGTTTCATTTAATAGTGTTCATAATGTGATGGAACCTGGGGGCCCAAACCTATGTGACATTGGTGACATATCCTTGAGATATGCTACCCATGTCTAAGATGAGACAACCCCTTTAAAGGCTTAGGATGCACTTTATTTAAACTCAATTTCAAAATAGTTTTTTTTTTAACACAAAACACATTCAGTTCAAATAGAAAAAAGTGGATGCCAAGGTGTCCATAGCCTTTGAAGGAAATAAGGAAATATGAGAGTCTTTAGACTAATGGCTGGTAGAATTTGTGGAAATACATGTGTCTTTCCACATTACTTGATATCATACCAGTAGTGCCCAGGTGGGACTGCTATTGCTGAACCCCCTATGATATAGTATCATCTCCAGGATAATTGTCTGTGTCCAGAAATTACAAGAGAAAACATAATCTAGGACTTGTACAAATTAAGAATTTATGGAGCTTGGCCATATAGTGCTGTTTCCATTCACGTGACCACTGCAGCCAATCACTGGCCTCAGTATACAAATGTGCAAGAACACTGTGTCACTCCAGAGACTTAGCAGTCATGTGCTGTTCTTACATACATAACCACTGAGGTCAGTGATTTACTGCAGCCGTCACACTAGTTGGAACAGCATGGCATCACTTCACGTCTGACGGGGAAAGAAAAAGGTAAGGCAGGAGAGTTGGGTCGAAGGGACCTTCATTAGCTGAATGACTCCATTTACAGTAGTTTGTCTCTGCTTGAGTTTAATTTTGGGTCAAACAACCCCTTTAACTATTTTAAAATATCTTAAGAATCAGTGGTGAAAGTTGGTGATATCCTTCAGCCACTTAGATTTTAAAATGTTTTAATAAAAAAAATGTTTTAATAAAGCAGAATTGTGTATATTGTGTATAATTAATGTTTCCCAACCAGTGCCACAATTCATTTTATAAAGTACCAGCTTATGCTGCCATGCCCAGAAATGTTCAGCGCTCACACCAGTCGCTGTCCCCATATGGACTCACAATTTCAATTCATTTATCAGTACTTTTTTGGTGTGTTCTAGAAAACCACACAAACACAGGAAAACCTATCGGTCACTTGTGTCACCAGGGATGTTGTAGCACTGCTAAAGTGTGGCCGCAGGGTTAAAACCATATCACTGGGAGTTAAGAGCAGGTTAAAAGCCATATCAATCCATCACATCTTTAATAGGCTTTTTCCCTTCTAATGCTTAGTGTGGTCCAACACCATCTGCTGTGTTTGAAAGTCTTGTGACCTACAAAAGGTTGGCTATCTCTTGAGAGTTGGAGTAGAAACCTATTTATTGAGGTGACGTGAACATAGCAGTGACTGTACAATAAAGCTATTATGTTTATAGAGCCTGTATTTTCTAGGACATTATTATCTTACATTATTGGCATATTTTATATTAGCCTTAAAGGGCATCTGTAGCAGATTTGTACCTAGGACACTGGCTGATCTGGTACATGAGCGCTTGGCAGCTGAAGACATCTTTTTTGGTCCCATGTTCATATGTGCCCACATTTCTTTGAAATACAAAGTTTTAATATATGCAAATGAGCTTCTAGGAGCTCTGCCCTTTCCACTTTGATTGACAGGGTTAGGTAGGTCTGATAACGTTTACACTGTCTGGTCCTGTCAATCAAATTGGAGAGGGAGCAACAGTTACAGAGAGAGCAGAGCCTCTAAGTGTAATGGCAACGCCCCCATTGCTCCTAGAGGCTCATTTGCATATTGTAGAACGTAATTTTTCTCAGTAATGCGAGCACATATGAACATGGGACCAACACAGATGCCTTCAGCTGTCAAGTGCACATGTAACAGGTCACCCAGTTTCATAGGTACAAATCTGCGGACAGATGCCATTTAAAGGCTCCTGTGCATATTCCAAACAAATAGTACTATGCATTTTATTGAAACAAGACAGCATTTTTTGTGTTACTTTCTGACATACATTTTCCTTCTTTTGTTTTGTGCATTTATTCCCATGTGTATATCTTGCCACTGACCATTTTAAAGGATTAATGGCTGGGAATTTTGGCAGCAGTGCAGTATACCTAGGTGAAGATTTTCTCACAGAAGCAAATTAGAGCCAATGTCACACATATGTGCTTTTGTGATACGTCTTTAAACTAGTTACTTTGAGGCCAGCAAGCAAGTTGTTTGATGAATGCAATTGTCTGGATGTTAGATTTCGTCAGAATTGATTGTCATTGGAAAATGGAATAGAATTGAATCATGTTTATAAAGTGTTCTGTAATTTATCAGCTGGCTAAACATTGCTACTGTAAAAGGGAAAGTATCATCAGAAAATGATATCTCACTTAAAGGGGTTCATCTAATTAACGTATGGAAGGCCTTTTGCATAGTACTTACCCTCCCTCGCTCCACTGCACTGGATCCAGACGGGATGTGGCCGCTTCATTTCCTGTTCAGCTACATTAGGCTTCTTTCACACTGGTGTTAGTCCTGTCCGGTAGGCTGTTCCGTACTAATGCTTGCACACGTGTGCTGCCGGAAGTCCGCCCCCGGCCTTATTCACTATAATGGGGATGGGCCGGAGATGCAGCCGCGCAGCATGGCAAACATGCCGAGAGGTGGCCGGACAAAAACTTCCAGTGTCTTTCAAGCCTAACACCAGTGTGAAAGAAGCCTTACTTACCTCTTACCCCTGTTGATGGATACAGATCACACTGTCTCCATAGCATACCAGTATTAGTAAATCACCAAGTATTTTTCTTTGTTTTATTGAAAACCTAAGTTTGCTGGCTACTTTCTTCACTCAAGTGCAAATAAGTGCAGCATGCCACACAAAAATGCACAAGAATAATAAAAGGGCCTCCTAAAGGGGGAAGTTTGGTGGCAGTTGGGAAGGGGGGTGATGAATCCAATGGCCACACACAATCCCCCAGGCCTCCAGGATGGAAATGCCATAAGGGCACCACAACCTGTGTGGTCCTCGTGACAAATGTGAAACATGAACACACAGTAAATAAATGATAAAACTAATTGTGTGCCAGTTACAACCCAAATATTCAGCCAATATTATAAAAAATCCCTCATCTTGCCTAGCCTGAAGTCCCAGGCAAACAGGAGAATGTGCGTAATTATTAGAAAAGTGAAGTACGTACAAATGTACTGTACTGCGAGTTCAGGCACCCCACAGCCACTGCACCTCGGACTTTCAAACAGCTTGGCCCTTGCCTTCAATGTGGTGTGTTCTGGTCACCTACAGGTAGACATCAGCTAACCGTCGTCTACCTGAAAGCGTCCACTCCATGTGCATTGTACATGCTCTATACCAGTGGGTCCTGGTAGCTCCCAATATTTTAATTCATAGAGATCTTATACAGATTCATTATGGCATCTAAACAGCTTACTAAGTTTGGCACAATCTTGATGGATACCTCAGTTCTTGTAAGGGAGAATAAGGAAGTGGTATTGCCTTGTGAAAACTCAGTACATGCCCTATTGCACCACAAAGGTTTGTAGAGGTGTGAGCTAGAACCAGTATAGTTGGTATCTTTATGATTGCTGTGGAAGAGATTTACTGCTGCGGTGAACACGCTTGTTTAGTCTGTAGTCAGCTGTAGTATGACAATGACCTGGGATGTGCCAGCCTAAGTTGAACTCGGCAGCGGAAATTTCAGAAATGAGTATAATGGAATGAAACTATACAGTTGACAGTAGCAATGTGATGGAATTCTCCATTTCTGACCTCTGTAGTTTCCTGTGCATTCTGTGGTAGTCCCTATCTGTCTGTTGACATAACGTACTATGTTTAGGAGCCATCAAAATGAATTACATCATAAATGAATTAGTAATAATCATTTTTAGTCCCTATAACAGGTTAGAGTGGTGTCTCACATATAGTGGCCAGTTTATAATTTTTTTTAAGTGATGTCCCAGAATGACAACAGTCTGATCAGTGTCAGTGAGCAGTGGGAGTGCCAGAGCGCTGTCCTATTCAAATTGGCAGATACTGTACCCCTGATGTCATAAACAGTGGGTTCCCATAGGTTGTCTCCCCTTCAGTTAAACCCATGTAACATCTCATAGACAGGTGCTAAGTTGTCATTTTGGGATGGCCTCTATTAGGCTACTATCACTTGTGCACTTTGTATTCCGGTTTTGAGATCCGTCAGAGGATCTCAAAACCGGAACAAAACTCTTCCATTCGATTTAATACATCAGGGTGCAGTTGTATTAAATTGAAACTGAACAAACCGGATCAACACTCAAAACAATGTAAGTCAATGGGTACTGGATCAGTCGTTTTCGGATTCGAAAAAAAAAAGGATCCGGCACCATTGACTTACATTGTTTTTAGTGCCGGATCCGGTTTGCTCCATTTCACAGACCGGACACAAAACCACGGCTTGCAGCAGTTTTGTGTACAGTCACAAAACGGAACAAAACGGATCTGTTTTGTCCCCATTGACAATGCATGGGGCCAAAATGGAAGCGTTTTTCTCCGGTTTTGAGATTCTCTGCCAGATCTCAAAACCGGAATACAAAGCGCAGATGTGAAAGTAGCCTAAGTCTGTTGCTTTGGTACACTTGGGAACAGTGATTAATAGTTAAGGCTGCATGCAGCCTGTAATTGTGGGAGGGGCCAGGTCCTCTTCTTAAACCCCCTGCTTCCAGCTCTCATTGCCGCGCTCGCTTCATTGTTCGTCTTGTGACTCGTGTCACTTCCGGTAGGCGTCATCGTCAGGTAAGTCGCGCCGCCCGCCTCGCACCTCGTGTCCCCGGTCATTCCGCTGATCCGCTCGCCGTGTCGGGGTCTTGTCGGCGCCGCAGCCTCTCACACCGCCCCAACCCTCGCAGGCTCCGGTACGCCCGTACTCTCGCGAGAGGTCGGGCCCTGGCGCGGACGAGTCCCGATCGCAGCGGCCGGCTGCCGTTCTCAGCGCCGGCTGCTGGGAGAGAGAGGGGGGGGGAGCGGAGGAGGAGCCCTGACCGCTGCCATGGCTCCCTTCCACAGCCGGGCGGCACGCCAGCCGCCCACGCCTCCCCCGCTCCGACCGATGCGCTTCCCCAGTCTGAGTCAGGGTCCCTCCTGGTGCCCACCCACCGTCCCCTCTGTCCGGCTGGCCCTCCAGGCCATAGTCTCCTGGGCTGTGCAGAGCCTGCAGCACTGCACCATGCATCTCAATGGAGGTTGCATTTGCACGCAGAGTCATGCGTCATGCATGGGGCAACCTTGCTCGCAACCCGCCGGTGCTGGCATATTGCACCCTGGATCGCCAGTGCCTGGAGGTCACATTCCCCCATCCGTGGGATGCAGGCCGGCACTTCTCCACGTGCCACTGCTCCGCCAGTCCGCCCGTCCCTGGCTGGCATCCACCCATCCGTGCCTCCTGCACCTGCCAGGCCAGCTGCTCACACACACCTCCACGCCTCCCGGGTCCGGTCCATGGCCCCCCAGGCCCTTCCATGCCCCAGCAAGCCACGCTCCATCCCTTCATCCCACGACCTTCCAGCCTGGCCTCGCGGGACCCCCGGTCATCGCCGCCCCCCATCCTCACATTTTATTTCTTTTCTAGGTGCCAGTAGCGTGCGTGGTCCCTGCCGTGTCTTGTCGCAACAATCTGACATCCGGTTTAGGTATTGGGCGGGGGTATTACGGTCTCACCCAAAAAAAAAATAATAAAAAAAAAAAATATGGTATTTATCTTTCTCACAGGTTGCAGAAGGTTGCTACCAACCACTCGCGGGATTTCGTTAGTTCGAGGGTTTTTCAGGTAAGTTAATGCGGCAGTTCCTCCGTTCGGCATCTCCTACTCAACCTGGAACGTTCAGGTGTCCTCCCTGTCCAGGTACCCTGAAGCGTTCAGGTGCCTTCTCTGTCCATCTCAGCCTGAGGCGTTCAGGCGTCTTCTTTGTCCAGGTACCCTGAAGCGTTCAGGTGTCTTCTCTGTCCACCCTAGCCTGAAACGTTCAGGTGTCTTCTCTGTCTAATTACCCTGTAGCGTTCAGGTGTCTTCTCTGTCCACCCTAGCCTGAAACGTTCAGGTGTCTTCTCTGTCCAATTACCCTGAAGCGCTCAGGTGTCTTCTCTGTCCACCCTAGCCTGAAGCGTTCAGGTGTCTTCTCTGTCCATCTAGCCTGAAACGTTCAGGTGTCTTCTCTGTCCATATTAGCCTGAGGCGTTCAGGTGTCTTCTCTGTCCAGGTTCCTGAAGCGTGCAGGTGTCTTCTCTGTCCATCTAGCCTGAAACGTTCAGGGGTCTTCTCTGGCCAGGTACCCCGGGGCCCAGGGGTCTCCTCTGTCCCCCGTTGCCAACAGCACCAGGGTCTCGTTCTTGGTTGCTTCTGCCCACTGCACACAACCCCCGTGACGGTCGCAACCAACACGTCAGGTGTCTTGCAGTTCCTCGTACCTGGCGGCACCCAGGCAACCCTGCTGGCGTTCCCATCCTGAAACCTTCAGGTTACTCCTCGCCACCCACCCCGGTACCTTCAGGCCTCCTTCTCACCGCAGTCTTCAACTCTGTCTCCGGGCTCTCCCGATATTCCTCTGTTCTTCGTTCAGTGTTTCTTCCTCACCCCGCTGTTTCCGTCCTTGAGCTAGCACAGTGGCGTGTCCGTCCGCATCTGCATTGTTTTCCGGGTCCACTCCGCTATTTTCTCACGTCGCTCCTAACTTTTCCAGTCCTCAGGGCCAGCCGGGTCGTTCTCGTTGATCCTTAGACGGTAAGGCAAGGGTGTCGAATCCCAGCTCTCAGGTACGTCGTCCATACATTCACCCACGGCCGCAGCAGCCGCGGTACACGGTCCCCATGTCCGTTCCAGCTGCCATATTGTTGTCTCTAATTCCAGGTCTCGCTTTAAGTCTCGACCAGCTGCGGAGCCATGTCTCAGGTCTCAGATATGGACGACGCGTTATCCCTCCCGGGTACTTCGGTCTCTGGCCAAGGCGGGCCCGAGTCCCTCCGAAGATGGACCGTACCGAGGCTGGTGGCAGAGTTAAGCAGAAGGGGCATCAGGCACCCAGCCTCAGCCAGAAAGGTGGAGCTGTACAGGCTGTTGATGACGGAATCCGGTCCTCCTGAGAGAGAAGATCCGACCCCGTACATCCAGCAGTCCTTGGTGCAATTGCAGGCCTCAATGGATTCGCTGGTCTCGTCCGTGGCCGACATCAGGTCCAGGGTGGTGGACTTGGAGGCCAGGGCGCCGGCTCCATCCCAGACGGTGGTCCCTCTCATCGATCCCCCTCTGTATCAGCTATCAGCTCCAGGTACGACCCCTGCCGCTCCCGTGGTGGCTCCGGCACACTTCGTGCCGGACAACATCAGGAAGGACATCTTGGCGGGCAAGGACGTGAATCTCGTGTC
Source organism: Bufo gargarizans (assembly GCF_014858855.1). Lineage (NCBI taxonomy): Eukaryota > Metazoa > Chordata > Amphibia > Anura > Bufonidae > Bufo > Bufo gargarizans. Next base: position 144,463,867 of record NC_058084.1, read on the forward strand.
CATCCTGATTGCGTCCCACGATGCGGCTGATAATAAGACCTTTGACTGCGGGGAGATCTCGGTGGTCCTTCGGGCCAAAGATGGCCGCCTCAATCGCAAACTCACGGAGCCTGAGTTTGTCTTGGCCTTCAGCCTGTATAGGGATGTGATCTGCTCCGCCTACCCAGCTCGCCGGGAGGAGCTGGACACATACCTATACAGGGTCACTGATCTGGGGCACAAGTACGGCGGCACGGCTTTTTATGACCAAGGCTTTTCAGCCAAGGCCGCTGCCGCGCTGACCCAGTTTCAGTTTTCTGTCAGTTGGGCCACCCTGGACATGGAATTGTTCTGCCGGCACTTAGCCGGTCTCCGGGCCCCCGCATGTTCGACTTGCCAGTCGATATTTCATGCCACCGAGTGGTGTCCCAAACTGCTACGGCCGAGCCAGACAGGGTCATCCCAGGCCCCTCTGGGGTATCCCGCAGCCCCTCCTCCACCGATAAACTGGGCAGACCCATCGTGTACCTTGGCAACAGTCAAGTGTGCAACAATTTCAACTTCGGGTCATGTCTGTTCAGCGGGTGCAGGGCCCTGCACATCTGCTCCATCTGCTTCAGGGCTCATCCCAGGTCCACATGTCCCAAGAAGGCGTCCAAGCGCCTATGACTGGCCGACTGCAATATTGACCTCCTGGCCCTCCTGTTACGGAAGCATCCGGTGCCGGGTTTTGCGGATTTCCTTATCACGGGCCTCTGCTTTGGCTTCGACACAGGGTTGGTGGCACTCCCCCATTCCAACTGCGAGTGCGACAATCTGCAGTCGGCCAGTGCAGATCCTGCCGCTGTTCGGGAACTCCTGAACTCGGAGGTAGAGAAGGGGTTCCTCCTGGGCCCTTTCAGCCGAGTTCCTTTCTCTCGCTGGCGGATCAGCCCCATAGGCATTGTGTCCAAAAAGGGCTTGAATAAAAAACGTTTAATTTACGACCTCTCCGCCCCCCATGGTTCTGTCATCCCCAGCATCAACTCACTGATTCCTTCTGAGGAGTTTACTATGTCATATGCCTCCATTGACGAGGCCATCGCCCTCATCCTCAGCGCTGGGAAAGGCGCCTGGCTGTCCAAAGCCGACATAGCGGATGCTTTTAAACTGCTGCCCATCGCCCCACACCTATGGCAGTTTTATGGTATCCAGTGGGAGGGCAGGTTCTACTTTGCCAACCGGTTGACCTTCGGCTCCAAAAGCAGCCCGTGGTTATTTGACCAGCTGGCGCAGGCCTTACATTGGATCCTGCTCCACCACGGCAGCACCCCAGCGGTCATCCACTACCTGGACGACTTCCTCCTTATAGAACCTCCGCTATGTCAGCCAGCCGGGCTGCACTCCCTCCTGGAGCTTTTTTCCGCCCTTTGCATTCCCATCTCGCAGGGGAAAACCTCAGGGCCAGTTACGTCCATCACCTTCCTGGGCATTGTCCTGGACTCCGACCAGATGGAGGCCAGGCTTCCAGAGGCAAAGCTGTCCCAGATCCGGGAAGTCGTGGCAGGGGCCATCACCTCGTCCCAGGTAACCAAGGTCGAGCTCCAGTCCATCCTGGGCCAGCTGAACTTTGCCTTGAGGGTGATGCCCCAGGGCAGGGCCTTCATCTCCCGCCTGCTCTCACTCCTTCCGGCGGCCTCCGTACCCAGCAGCATCATCCACCTGGACAGGGCTGCCATGGCAGATTTGCGCATGTGGGACAGCTTCCTTTCCACCTGGAACGGGGTCAGCCTGTTCGTGCCCCCATGGTCCCAGTCATCCGCCAGGGTGTTCTCTGATGCCGCGGCATCCCAGGGTTTCGCGGCCATCTGTGGATCCCAGTGGTTGGCTGGGCCATGGCCTCCTCAGGTCAGTGCTGACCCACAGTCCCTCAGTTTATCCCCGTTTCTGGAATGTTACCCCATCGTGGCAGCCGCATCTGTCTGGGGTCACCTCTGGGCCAATTCCGTCATGTTCATCACTGACAGTCAGGACCTGGTGGATATCATTTCCAAAGGCCGAGCCAAATCTGCCAGGGTCATGTCCTTGTTGCGCAAACTGGTCTGGCTGGCCATGGTCAATAATTTTCATTTCACTTGTGCCCATATCCCAGGTAACAGCAACACGGCGGCCGATGCCTTATCCAGGTTCAACTTTCAAACCTTCTTTCAGGTGTGTCCAGAAGCAGACCAGACCGGGGCCCGGATTCCCAGTTTCTACAACCTGATGTTGGATTGAGGTCACTGCTAGCTACCGCCAAGGACCTCATGCACCGGTCCCTCTCGGTCAACACGGCCCGCAATTATAACACAGGTTGGAACCTGTTCCAAAAATTTTCCAAAGATCATCCTCAGCAAGATACAGCCTTCGTGTCATACATCATGGCTTTCATGGCCCATTGCCATGTCAATCTCAAGCTGGCACCCAGCACCATCTGTTTGTATCTGGCCGGGGCTCAACATTTCTTGGTTCTACAGAATCCTGAAGTTCGCCCAGCTTTCACATCCCAAGCCGTCAAGGCCACTCTCAGGGGCATTAAAAAAAGCAGCAAGGACTCAAATCCTTCCCGTCGACCGGTCTCCGGCGAACTTTTCAGGCAACTATCCGCATCCCTAGATGGCAACCCTTTTGGCCCTTCCGTTAGCCTGGTCATCAAGGCCGCAATGTACCTGAGCTTCTACGGCTTCCTGCGCCCAGGAGAATTCTCAGTCTCTTCCCAGAAGACGATCTTCCTGAAGAAAAAACAGCTGTCCTGGAATCAGGACCATCTGGTGTTAAGCCTTCCGTCCACCAAGACGTCGCAAACCGGTCCTCCCATACAGATCCGCTTCTTCAAGTCCGAAAACGCCTGGTGCCCGGTGGTGGTACTCCGAGGTCTCCTTGATTCCACGCCTTCTCCGGATCCAGAGGCTCCTTTGCTCCCGTGCCAAGGGAAACCCCTATCCACGCCACAGTTTGTCTCATACATCCGTTCCCTGGTCGCTGGGTTAGGGGTGGACCCCAAAACTATATCGGGTCATTCCTTCCGCATCGGAGCGGCCTCCGCAGCTTCCAAGCACGGGACACCTCCGCACGTCATTCGCCACATGGGTAGGTGGAGATCTGCCTGTTTTTCCCGGTACATTCCGGATCCGCTGACTGAAACCCGCCAGGTATTCCGTTCTTTGGTTTTGTAATCTGTTCCACACGCATTAAACAGCACCTTTCCTACCCGGTGTCTTTTGGCCCTCTTTTAGGCAGGCCCACGTCCCGCACACACCAGCCACTGTTAGGACCCCCTCCTGTCACCTCACTGACCGTGGCCACGGCCACAATTATTAGTTTTTATAAATTATTGACTGGTATATGACATTTTTCAATGCCTTAGATTTGTTTGCTGTCAGTGAATGAGAGCAAATTGTGTTAAAATAAAATAAAATTAGCAATCATTTTAGAACCTGATATGATGAACTATGTTCATTACATTTTTAGCATTCTGTACTTTAATTGATTATATCCCATTAAGTGGCTAAGCCATAGGGGGTGCAGAGGTAGCAGTCGCTATCGGGCCCAGGAGCCTGAGGGGTCCCAAAGACCCTTGTGCTGCATAAGAAGACACCTGCATTATAGAAAGTGCATGCTGGTCAAGTTATACCTCTGGCTGAAGGGAAGGGATTAGGCCAAGAATTTGGCATGGGGGGTACTGTTTAAATTTTTGCCTCAGGCAGCACGAAGGCTATTCCCGGCCCCTTGCCACAAAGCACTGAGGGAGAAGGGGGCCCAAGCTGAACTCTTGCACCAGGGCCCATGAGCCTTTAGCGACGCCCCTGATCCCATTTGTATAGAACACTACAGAACATGGAATTAAAGAGTACCTCTAATTATGAACAGCTTTCCATATTGAAAAGTAAGGATAAGATAGAGGAAAATGCCTTTTTGTCCACGTATGAGCCCCTCCCCCACCACACTTAGCTGTCCTCTCTCTGAATTTGGTAATCATGTCTGTCTTCAGAGAGGAGATGCCTTTTAGTTTCATTGGTAGATCAGGTTTCATGCTTCCCATAATAGTCTATGGCCAGTATTTGGTAAGTATTTTACATTGGCATCTATAAGTCAAAACCCAGGGCGGGTCCAAAACACTCTCCCATGATATATTTTGTCTGTCTCTGGTTTTAATGTAGAAATAATGATGCAAAATGCTGACCGTATGAAAGTAGTCTATGGAGAGAGGAGGGGGCAGGGGACGAGCTGCCATGATTTCCCCCATAACAGGCACACACATACTGAGGAGGAGATCCTGCTTCCCTATCTCTCTGTAGTATACCCATAGAAGCAGCACTGGGCTGGGAGGAAAAACTTCCTTGCAGCATCTCTGTGTTTCTATGCCTTAGTCTCCTTCCAGCAGCTCTCTCCCCCGCTTCACCCTTCCCCTCTTTATAGACTTCTATCAACAGAATGTAACCTGATCTCTCAGTGAAGCTGAGGAGCCATCCTAAGAGGATTTAATCAGTGAAGAGACACTGAGCAGTTAAGGAAGGGGGTAGGACTGCTGACTGGCTAAAGAGGCATTTTCTCAGGTTAAATACTGTCTATGACAAGGTTTCTTATCTTGGCTTGTACTATTGATCCATTATGTTCACTATCTCCCTTATCCCATAACAAAAATAAGTAGAAAAGGGTGCATTTCAGCTAACATTAGCTTCAACAAATGCAAAGAGGGTGTAGGTTGATGAGCATATTCCAACTGTGAAATAATGCTAAATGGGAATTCTTGGGTGAACATATTTGCATAGTGAGATACTGCTTTCTCCACCCTTATTCACTGATCCCAAGGGCATGAGGCCAGCAATTACAGGAATACAGATTTTTTTGTTAAAATGAACCTTTATATACAATATTAACATAATCTTAAAGAGAACTTTTCACCATGCAGTGTAATAATCTGCCAGCAGATCCCTCTGGTCCAGATTCCTTTGGGAAAACTACATTTCCTAGTTAGTATTGCATAGAAAGCAGGGGGAAAATACATTGATGCTGGGAAGAACATATCATTAGTAAGGGACTCATTACAGATCCTTCGATTCTGCAAATTGTAAGAGAGAAATTGTGTAATAGGTCTTATGTGCAGCAAAACTATTACAAATGTGTGTTATTTATAGAGAACCTGTCACCATAAAATGCAATACAATCGGCAGGCAGTGTGTTCTAGAGCAGGAGGAGCTGAGCAGATTGATATATAGTTTTGTGGGAAAAGATTCAGTAAAACTTGTAATTGTTTTCCTTTAAATTCCTGCTCATTCTGAGCTTTAAAGTCAAGGGGGCGGTCCTATCAGTGATTGACAGCTGTCTCTGTATACACAGTCATAGCCGTGAGGCTGTCACTGATAGGACTGATAGCTGTTACTTGACTTCAAAGCCCAGAATAAGCAGAAATTTAAAATGAATAAACTACACGTTTTGCCGAATTTTATTCCCACAAAATGATATATCAGTCTGCTAGTCATATATATACATACGATTAGAGTCAGCAGACTCTTTCATGGAATAAGACAACGATCTGTATGAGGGCCATATGATTCTACCCAGCCTGTAGGTGGGAGAAGAGAGATTGGGCATTTTCATTTTCAAAATGTTTGATTCTTTTTTTCTGCAGACTATAAGACACTGTCAGAGGTGTATAGAAGCAGCATATTCCCCTCCCCATTGAAATAAACATGAATGCTTGGTGTAATCAAAGTTTGCATGCTTATGGTGGAGTCTGGACAAAAAACTTTCCCTATTAATGGACCCTGTTTACTGTTATGTTGACAACTGCTCCTTTTTCAAAAACCCATTTGTAGTGTCTCATAATCATTGCAAAATTCAAAAAATAACTAAACTTTACATCTTTGAGAGCTCGATCACAATGAAACTAACATTAATGATATCTAATTATTCTGTACACATAAATAAGGAAATAACTCATAACTTCTTCCCTTTTTAAAGCCCCCGCCATGCATCTTTTCAGTAAATTGTGTCAGAGTGATTGAAACTTTGCTAAAAAGTCCCTTTGATATTGAGCAGAGTTCAGTAGCAATGAATGACTTACAACATACTAAAGGGCAATTTTTATATAAAATACTGTAACTAATGCTGAAAGTGTATGCTAAACACTGGATTTATCTGAAAATTTAACTAAATCTATTAAGTAGGCAATGCCAGTTCAGCCACCTCCCAAGAAGTCCCTTGCTACTCACTAGTGTCATCACCCACAAATATTTACCATTTACTTCCAATTAGGCTCCATTCACACATCCGCAATTCCATTCCGCATTTTGCGGTACGGAATTGCGGACCCATACATTTCTATGGGGCCGCACGACGTGCG